>NW_010097489.1:46499-142180 GCF_000699245.1 Pterocles gutturalis
CTCCAGTGTAGGTCCCTCACACAGAGTCACGGCCTCCTTTGGGTGCAGACACCTGCTCCGCCATGGGGTCCTCCATGGGCTGCAGGGGAATCTCTGCTCTGGCACCTCTTCCTCTCCTTTCTTCATTGACCCTGGTGTCTGCAGAGTTGTTTCTCTCACATTCTGCTCCTCTCTCCAGGTTTTTGGCTGGCCCTTGAAGGGCTCCAGGCCCTTGGGCTGGGGCTGCGGCAGGGGCTGGGCCAGCAGAGCCCTAGCTGGGGCTGGGTGGTCTCACCTGCCCTCTCCACGCGCTGGGCCCCTCTGAAATGTGTTATCACAGAGGCAGATGCGCTGCTGCTGACTGTCTTGGCTTTGGCCAGGGAACCTTCCAGCAGCTTCTCACAGGGGCCACCCCTGAGGGCGCCTCCACACAAACCCAGTACCCGTGCTAACCCAGTAACCCATACTGACCCCTTGTTCCTTTTCATTGCATGTTGGAGAGACAGTGGATTTAGTGCTAGAGCCCGGGCAGGGTAGAGAAATGTTCCTGTCTCCAGTGGGGTGGTTGTGATCTGAGTGCCAGAGTGAGGTCTGGGGACTTGTTCTCAAAACCCCTCTCTGGCCTTAGTGTTTGAACAAATTATGTCCAAGTATATTCTTCATCTCTGCTCTTCCACCTTCCAGTTTAAAAAAACAAAGCAAACAAAAAAAACATCACCACCAACAAAAAAGCCACCATAGCTGCCCGATCCCCACAAGACATTGCAGTTTTCCTCTGCCTTAATAAGGGAAAGCTAGTAAACATGAGGAGCTCTGTACATTATTAACTGTAACTTCTCAGCGTGCGCTTTCCTCTTCCTGACAAAGGATTGGCTTTGACCATTTCAATGGGTCAGGTTTCTCAGAGGCCTTTAAAAGGAAATACCAGCTAGTGCAGCTTCTGTCCTAGAAAGGTGTTTACGTGCTTTCCTTACATGAGTACTGTTTTTTTGTAAAGGAACCCAGGCTTTCTCCTGAGTTACTGATGTCAGCCAAAGACTTTGCCTGCCGCTCCTGTGGAAGGATGGAGATGTCTTCTAGCAGCCTGCAGAAAGGAGGGGTCCTGGGGCGTTCCCAGACAGCCGTACAAACCACATAGTTCCGTTCCCAGGGGAGGAGTGTAAGGCCCTCTCAGGCAATGCTCCTGAAAAGCAGTGCTGGAGGAAGAGGGGAGAGGAGGAATGATCCTGAAGTATTCCTCAGATGTGTGCTGTGCAGAATAATAACCCATGGCCTGCTAAAGCTAGGCCATCCCTATTGTGTAAGTCATAAAACGCTGGTTGGAAACACAATGTTTAAGTGAAAGCTGGGAAGAGAAGTGAATAGGAAATTAAATGCAATTTCTGTAGCTATTTCTTAATTCTCCAGTCCTTCCTGTAAAATTGTTCCAATTTCAGTCATTGTTGTGGATATTCAGTTCCCATTTGGACAACACAGGGAAATGGTCAGCTGCCATCTGCTAACAGAAGTACCAGCCCTCCCCGCAGTGTACACAGATGCAGCTGGAAGATCCCACTGAACAGCCAGATACTGTGTGTGTGAACTTGAAATAAAATTGGTGAGTGCCCTGGGAGTGTTGCTTTCTGGGAGTCATGCCCATCACCAAGCTGATTGCATCCATGTGTTTCAGTGCTGTACAACCTTTAAAAGAAATCTGAAGGATTGCTTTTGAATATCTCTAATAGAGGAGAATGTGATTTGAAAGGCACTTCTAAAACTATCTAGGTAAAAATAAGTGAAATATGCTGGATAATGAAGCGCCTTTGAACTCCAGTGATGCATCTAGAGTGGTAATGTTCACTGCTTGTTTTTATCTCATTAAATGTATAGTAGCACTTAAATTGCTTTGCTTTAACACCTCCATGCAGCACATGCTGTAAAAAAGGAGAGTTGACTTCACAGTAAGTGTTAGCAAGGGACTCAAGTCGCACAGCATTACCACTGTTATTGTATATTCTTATGAGTATACAGATAGGAGGGACTGTTGGGTCATTGAGTGTGCTCCTCCATAACTGCAACAACTGTGTTAAGCTTAGAAATATTCACAGAATATGAACTGCACATATTATGGGTGATAGGGTGCTTCTTAACAATGTAGTATGAATTGATAACCTGTAATAAAAGATCATATATTGCAACTATAATGTGCTATAAAGCAGAGCAGGAGTGTTGGAGGATAGTGCTAGTCTTGGGCCTATGCATTTGCATAGTATTTATTAGTTAAAATTTGTAGATTAACCTGGGAATTAGGCTGTATACCTCATTGTAGAGGATGGCAAAAACCAAAGCAAAAAAAACCACCTAGCATTCTGACTGGGATATGAGGCGGTGACACAGTATAGAGTTTCCTTCCACTCCAAATTTTTGTGAATGATTTAACATCAGACATGAGCAGGTCACATCACTTTGGCTGCTGTCCATATAATTGCAGTAAGAACAGCAACACATCCTACCCAACTTTCTGCCCAACTGTGGCGACTCTCTAGGGCTTTGAAAGAGAGGAGAGCATGGACTGGGAGGAGGAAGACTTCTGTTTTGAATCTTCCATGTGACTCATCAATGTCTGAATCTGGTATTTGTAGAAAATAAAAACAATGGAAACAAACTGATCCTGTCCTGTTTAAAGTCTTCTTCAGAGAGCCAGTCACACTGTTTCTTCATCAGCTTTTCAGAACGTCTTCAAACACCACTTTTCTTGCTACCTCTCCACCTCTTAGATACGGGAAAACCATCTAGAGCTTCCTTTTAGATTCTTCATTCATTTTGACTTCCAGTCTGAAATTGGATGCAACCATTTAATAACTACTTGGTCTCCAGTTGAAATGTCCTTTGACTGCAATAGTTCTTCTTCCTGCCTGGCTCTCCCATCTCTCTGCCCTTCCCATATTTGAAAAGAGTAATTGTAATTTCTTGTCATTTCTCTCTTTTAAAGAGATTCCATTACTCTAATCATTCTTGTAACCTTTCTTTGCAACTTTCCCAGTTTAAGCACCTCTTCTTTGAATGTAAATGACCAGAGTGGTGGTAAAATATTTCAAATTAGGTTTTACAGGTGCCTGGAACAATTTTCAGAAATGATCACTTGCAATACATGAGGCATATGAGAGCTGGGAAGTGAGCAGCCAGTAGTTCCCCGGGAGCACTTGCCCCAGCTCTCTCCCTGTGGGGAGGCCAGTCTGTAAGGACCACTTTCCTCAGCATCTCAGAGCCTTGTCTGCCTTCTGCACTGTTATTTCACATGTGTGCTCAAACCCATGCCCTCCCACCCCTTGGGAGAAAAAAGTGGAGGCCAGAACATTAAACAGAATTTTATCTTACAACAGGTTTACTTTCTAAAACAAGAAAGGAGATTTGGAAAAGTGTTTGTCAGCGGTCCTTCCTCAGCCCCAGGTTTGACAGTATCAGCAAGGTCAGACTGGAGTCCTCTGTCCTCTCTGCTCCCACCATTCCTGAGCTCTTACAGCTGGCTACTCTCTGTCTCTCTCTGCAGATGTTTGAGTAAGGTTTCCTAGCTGATTTGCTCATATCTTTTTGTTTCTTTTGCACTGCATATCCATCCTGAAAACTGGCTGGTGTCTTACCTTCCCCGCTCCTTGCTTGAGCAATCAGCGTGTAGTCTCTGGCAAGAAGAGAATGAGAGTCTGGAGTGGGAGGTTTGTGATGACAGCAAATCAAGTCCTCTCACACGCTGGAGTAGATGCGGAGTAGTTTTTGCTTGGGCTCTGTATAGGTGCTACCAAGGTCAAAACACTGTTTTCTTGCAAATCTGTCCTGAAGCACACACAGATGCCTACTGAGCACCCAAATCATATGGAGATGAAATGGAAACAAATCTGCTTCATAGCTTCTCAAACTTAAAGTTAGCAGATGTGTTTGTTTCTTCCTCATGCTGCAGAATCCCTTACATCAGTGCTCAAGACAGAGTTACAGATATTTGCTGCCTTTTGAAATTGGTCTTTGTTTTCTCCTTGCGTTTGAACCTTTTCGGTATTGGTATTTTTCACCTATTGGATGAAAAAGTGACAAGAAAAGATATTGTCTTCGTCTTTGCCTTAAAATTGTGACAGATGGGGGCTCTTGAGCCTATACCCCAGCGGCACCATTGCTAAATTATGATACATTATTGCTTCAATTTCTTTGCTTTCTCATTTTGCTGCTGGAAGGAGGGGGGGTTAGGAAAAAAGAAAGGGGCAGGCTACTTTCAGAGGTGGGAAGCCTGAGGAAGGAAGACCATCACAGCCAGCAGTAAGAGAAGGACACGTTGTAAAGGAAAAGGTGCCTGGCAGAGGCTAGGCACGGGGGTCTGGAGCAGCAGTCGAGGCAGTAAGATTGTAAACACTGAAGCAGTGCTGGAAGGAAGGTTAGGATGTGTTTGGAGCTTATCACGAAGGCACAGGCGAGCTTGCAAATCATGTTGAAGTGGTCACACAACAGAGACGAGTTTAACCTTGGCACATACTGAAGCATTTTCTTAAAGCGTTCGGATTTCAAATCAGTGTCCGTTTACTGCATAGAAAACATTGTGAGTGTACAATAAATATCATCCAAGACAGAGAGCTAACGTGTAAATATTTTGGTTTTTTCCCTTTGCTGGGATGGAGGCATTTGCCATGGCTTCCATAAAGCTGCTTGCTGGTGCCCTGATGTGCGATGGGGGGTTTCTCAGCACCGGGAATGGATGGAAGCTGGGCAGACGTGCTGCCTTACGTCTGCTCCCCCAGCTTGAGTTCTCAGGCGTGACTGAAACAAAGGGTTGGATGTCTTGCTGATACACAGGCTCTTTCCAGGCTGTGGGATTTAAATGAAACTAATGGTAAAGCCTAAGTGTGTCAGAGAAATAAATAGCGAGTGATAGACACATATATATATATATATGCATAATTTTTTAAAAAGTCTTCTTTTATCTATCTAAATAAAGAGTTATCTTCATGTGCAGCTGGAGGAAGGGAAGTATGAAAGAATACCTTGAAAGAACTAGGGGGTGGAGGAGAGGCAGTCATAATGTAAATTTTTTTTTTTTCCCTGATGGAAATTAGACGAGAATTTTGCTGTAACTTCTCTGAGCAAGAGCAGCATTTGATTGATTGTTTTTCTAATTAGGCACAGTAGCACGCACATGCTGTGGATGCACATCTCTGAAAATTTTGCCCTAAATGAACTCAGTAGTAGAAAGACTTTTTTTTTTTTTTTTTAGCGCAGTTAACAAAACAAACAAAACCCCAGACAGCAAATGCCCTTAACAATCATTAATTTGTGGATGATTTAATTCTTAATTTAGCAAGTTTACTTAAATTCTAATGTCATCTTCTGTGTGAGCACCTTTTAATTGGTGGGTCACTGCAGTGATGATTTAGGAAAGCAGACCTGCTAACTGGATGTTTCAGACAGTATTTAAATCTGGTTAAAGTTGGGGTACCTTGGGCACATGTTGCTTGTAAGACAAGAATCTGACCGCTTTGCTGAATAAAAGTTGGGCTTTCCAAACTCGTACGTCTTTACCCATTATTCCTCAGAGAAGCAACAAAGGCAACAAAACACTTAATTTAGTTGAGTAAGTTGTTAAAACCAAAACACTTACTTTAGTTGAATAAGGTATTAAATTGTCTACTAAACTTGTAGGAAACCATTTTACCTTTTTCATCACTGGAAAAAAAATAAGACGACTTATTTTCGTTTTGGAGGGATTTATAGTTTTAATAATGCAGTATTCCCCAATAATACTGGCATCCTATTTTGTTCCCTCTAAAGATGATTTGGAAATTAAAACATAAATTTTTACATTTTTAAAAATAAATCTGATCATGCTACATCAGAGGAACTGTGGTCTAGTATATTAAAGTAGGCATGAAGAGGTTTTTTGAGTATTTTTTCTTTCTGTATCCAGAACTCTCCATTCAAGAGCTGAAGAAGTTAAAGCTTGTCAAGCTGTGGAATTCCCATCTGAATTTTAAGAAGTAGGCTAAAAATTTTCAGAACATTCTGCAGAAGAGACTTTAAATGCAAATAATTATTTCAAGATTTTACATGAAAATGATGCTGAGGAACTGAAGCTTTGAGCTCTGGGCGCAGCCGTAGCTCTCAGGCTGTTGGCTCGTGCGTTCCTTGCCGTGCTTACGGTACCGAGTGGCTGATGAGATGGGGCTGATCTTGCCGGACACCAGGTGAGTTTCTAATTTGAACCTGCCTAGCCAGCCAGTTTGGAATCTTGCTTGTGGTTTGTCAGATGGTGCATTAGTGATGGTAACATTTTGCTTGTGATGAATCCAGTTCACATTTAGACAATCCTAAAACATAGTCCATTGTGTGTGTATTTCAGGTGTGTTGTGTGTAAACAGAGGAGCAAGGGATGCGTTGGTAATGGAGAATAGCTTTCGGTGACTCCTCAGGCATATGAGAACCCGATATCTGCTTACCCCTGGAATGATTAGCAGTGGTACTGGAAGGAGTCTTCCAGAATTTGAGTATTTTATTAATTGGGAAAACACTAAAGCAGTTTGTTTTCTAATCTCTGCTTTTATGACATGCAGTTGAAAGGGAACGGTAGAATCCCTCTCTCTCTTCCAGACCCTGCCCTCTGACCGAAAGGTCAATAAATGTTTGTGATTTCCTGTGATCTCCCGTGTCACTGAGCTGGATTGATCTGGTGACTTGTGATGCATTACAAGTTTACAAGGAAGTTCATAAATGACAACAGTAATATAATGTAACCTAAATGCAAAGGGATTTTGCAGTGTCAGCTTTATTAACATGTAAGCCTTCCTGTTATATTTGTAGTAGCTTACATTGCATCTCCTTCCAGTTTTTTTATTCTCAATGACAGGAAATGTAGCTTGTGACTTTTATCTGATTAAGTATTTTGATTATAAATTATGAAACAATTTCTAGGGAGTGCTACAGAGGGAAGTTTTATTTCCAGTGTATTGGCCCTTGAAAGCTAAGGCTCCTTCCGTAATGGTTCTAGTTTAATTAGTCAGATAAAACCAAGCTTTTACAATATACAGTCCCCCTTTAGAAAAGTTACTATTCACCCAAGTGTAGCTTGTGGAGGTAGACAGAAGGCTTTGAGATGGAGGATTAAAGATTACTTGGAGACCTTACTCAATGTATTCTAACTTTCTGAGACGTAAAGCTCTTTGAAGGATAGAAAATAAATGACTTTTCAGAGGTTGGATGGGAACTAATTCCATATGTTGCTCTGGGTGGTAAACATTGATTTCCTCTTCGATTCAAGGAGCTTAGAATGTGTGAAATCCTCTTTAAGGCGAAGAGCTCCTGGTGCCTCGGTAGGGCCGGTTTTTGCCGCAGTTACTGCAGTTTACTGCAACACTTGCACTGTTGTGAATTTAGCAGAGACTTTCTTTTATCTTTTCTCAGTACATAAATTTGCAGAGATTAAGCTGGGAAGCAAAAGATCTTTCTTGTGATACACTTTTGGAAGGTGTTCTGCATATGGCTATTTTCCAGTTTTATTCTTAATTTTAAAATCAATAGAAGCTTATGGCCATGAACCTCTCTTGTAAAAAGATTAATTGATGGTCAGTTATTGAGAGCAAATTGTAGTAATGCTGTATTGAGTTTCTAAGGGAGACAGATAGATGTCCATTTAACATTTTTATTGCCATTCTGTTTTAGCAGATGTCTTTTCTTTCCCTGTCTGTCACCATACTGGAAAATATATGGGGTTAGTAATTCTAATGAGATAGATGCATTCCTGAGTTTAAAAAAAAAAGTGGTAAGTTTAGAATTCCAGGACAAACAAAATGGCTTTTTTCCTTCATAACAGTGGGATCTAAAGTCTTAACTTTAACAGCAGTTGGTATCCCAGGTTCTGTGTTTGGTTCTGCCTTAGGCAGTTACCAAACATCTACTTTAGCAGACTTTACCACGGAATTGTTTCAATAAAGCACTGTCATTAGTTAATATACTTCATCTTCTTCTGGAGAAGTGTCACCTTTTTCTCAATTTCTCTAAAGTCAGATAATATCAAAACAAGAGCTGTAGTAATGATGGATGCATATATAATATTTGCTTGACATCTCCTTGATGAAGGCTGTCAAAATACCTCATTTCTGTGGACATAATCAAATGCCTGGATTCACTTGGGGTGTAGAGAAACCAAAGCCAAGCCTGTCGTCATCTTTCTCAAAGAATAGAAAAGTTAATGTAAAATGAGCGTAGTTAGTGCAATTGTATTCATAGTCACTGTTTTTGCAGGTTATAGAAAGATTAAAGCACTGGATTTTTTTTGGTGCCTGTCAAAATTTTAAACAGTGGCATTTGTTAATAGAGTGTTCATTTTAACTGCCTTGTACATGAGGATACATCTGCTCATATATAAACATACATTCTCAGATATAGTCTGAGATGAAGGTCCTCTGGTGGGAAGCTGGTAGATTGCTCCCTTTGTCTCTGCCAATATAAATTTCAATAACGTGTTTAATATTATCTTGGTATTATTTTGGGAGCAGTTTGAATGTCTGTTATAGATATGTTTGGGGAAATAAAGGAGAAGATTCCTGTCATAGTATTTATGTCTGGAGAAGAGAAAACTGCTGAGTTTTCACAGCACAACGGTCTCCAGTATGAATAGTACAAAAGCAGTTAGGTCGCTGTACCCTTTGATTCGCTTTGAAATTGGGGGAGATAGAAATCTGCAGGGTCAGCCTGGGCCAGTAATACTCAGCGCTTGTGTTAGTCCTCTCCATTCCCTCATACGGATTACAATTGCTAAATCCGCAAATTATATGAAATTGGGAGGGTTTGCAAATATGTTGAAGGACACAGTGAGAACTAAGTATAATCTGACAGGTTGGAGAAGTAGTTTGGGAGGAAGGTGGGGTGACACCATGTAAGGAAAAGTGCAGTTTCCTGGACTTCAGAATAATAAAGTGCATAAAATGCATGAAACCAGAGTAGAGAATAGCTGGCTAGTGAGTAGTTTTGTAGAAAAAAATCTGACATTAGCATTCAGTCTGTGATCCGCCTGAGTTGAAGTGTTAGACTTGCAGAAAGGATATCAGAGGAGATATACAAGGAGACTCATGAAATAATCCCCAAGACTTCAACTGGAGTGTGGCGTTTGGTTCTGGGAAGGCTCCAGGGAAGATGTGAAGCAGTAGAAGAGAGTGCAGAGGAGAGCAGTGAGGATGATCAGTCCTGGATAACTTGGTATTTGAAGGAGGACTGAAAAATCTTGGGTCGTTAGTCTAAAGAAGAGAAGATGGGAGAGGACATCTTAGGAATAGTCTTTGAACAGTTGAAATGATGCTAAAGAAAGAAAAGGAACCTGAACTCTGTACACAGAGTGACTAGAAGAAGAGGTAGAGCTCTAAACTGCTCCAGTAAGGTAGGTTCAAGTTGGGAAAATACTAACAAGAACAACTCTGTCAAGTAGTGGAGTAAGTTGGGATACTGTGGATTCTTGATCGTTGGATGTCTTTCTCACCTGTTGGTGTTTTTTCAGGAAAACCATAACCCTTGATTCTCCTGTGGATGATGGGTGGACTGGATGACTTTCTAAGATTCCTTGTAGCGCTGTGGGTTGTTGTTTTTTGTTTTGTTTTGTTTTGTTTTTTTTTTTCTTTCTGCAGTTTATATTGGGCTGCAGATCTGTCTCAAGTGCTTTTAAGGACAAGGCATTTTGTAAACAGTATATGTCTTTTCAAGTATGTAAACTAGTGCAAATTATCCTTCTAGTTCCAAATTTCTCTACAATTCTGTGCAAGATCTAGTAGCAAAAATACTCTTATAAAGAATACCAACTTTTGGAGACTATCAAGAATGGGTAATTTTCCTCTGCAAAAGGGTGATTTGAGAATTATGGCTTGGGGTCACATCAAAAACTGCAAGCAAATTTGATAATGAAATTGTTTCTTTGTCCCTCTTCCTTTCCATTTTATCAAATTGACAATAGTGGAGAGATGTTTTAATTTTTCATATTTCACTTTTAAATTTGATCTATTAAACTAGCTTCTTGCACTTATTTAAGACCCTTTTGCAATCTGAATATCTTGGCACATTTAATGTAAGTGGAACATTGTATAAAAATTACCTTAACATTTATTCTGTATTGCTTTTACTGACAACTTCATCATTCAAATACACATAGAACGTGCCCAGCTGGTATAACTTAATTATGTTCAATTTATGTAACTTAATTATTAAAGACCAGTTTTTAGGGAGTTGATTTCTATGTTTCATCCAGCACTGTTGCTGGCTTAAAGGACCAGCTGTATTGAAAAACACATTTTCAGAAAGACATGCTTTAAAAATTACACAATTGCTTTTACTTTATTTTTCTCCCTTTTCTTTCTGGGGTACTTTTCTTTCCAAACTTCAATTAGGTCAGTAAAATACTACTTTAAAAACAAAACAACCTCAGTTATGCACTAAGGAACAGAAGATGAAGGTGTAATTTGTCTAAAATTAATTTAAAATTGTCTCAGAAATTAGACCTTAAAGTGGTTAGGAAATCTGACAGTATAGAATCACAGGACAATTTTTTTTCCCCCCTGCTTCTCATGAGAGACTATATTGAATGGTTGTCCTAACATAGTGCTGTGAGTGTCAGGCTGAAAAGTTTGCTTCTGACACTGGAAGATCACAGATAGCCTGTTGTATGGCTGAATGGGCAAGAAGTTTTGTGGGAGGGAATTAGATTTCTGGGAAGAGATAGGGAAGTGGAGAACTGAGTGGCGTATACATGTAGATGTCGCTCTCAGGAAATTGTACATCGCTCTGTTCCTTCTGCACTCAGTGTGGTACTGCATGAGGGTGATTCAGAACTCGTGGGGTAGATCATCTTCTGGAGGTCTTGTTTGTGTAGGAAGATGAGGAAAATTGGGCCTTCCATTCAGGGCTTCAGCTGGCTGCTTAAAACTAGGCTGGATGGATCTGAGCCAAGGTCTCTGTGTTTTGGAAAAGTAAAAATTAAAGTACAATGAGAAGTCTTATTAGTATCAGCTGCTTCAGTCTGTTAAATGTGTTTGAAGATGTGAGATGACCTTTTAAACACGAGTTACCAGTGTGCTGAGACCCTTGTCCCATTCTGCTCGCACTCTTGGCGTGTGCATCACGGCCCTGTTCCAGGCTTTAGACAGTGTCATGGTTTAAGGCCACCTGGCAACACCACGCAGCCTCCCGCTGTCTCCTCCCCTCCTGTGGGATGGGGAGAAGAATCAGGAGAACAAAAGGTAAAAACCTTGTGGGTTGAGGCAAGAACAGAAAGGGGTCATTCAGCAATTATGGTTATGGGCACGAAACAGGCTTGACTTGGGAAAAACACAAAACCAGTGTAATTTGTTAACAATCAAACACAGAGAAGGTAATGAGAAAGAGAACTACGTCTTAAAAAGGCACCTCTCCCCCACCCTTCTCTTCTTCCTGGGCCCAAAGGCTTTGTTCCTAATTTCTCTGCCTACTCCCACCCAGTACCCACCACACAAAAGCACAACAGATGGGCGTACCGGTTTGTACCTGAGAACCTAAAATGGTTTGTGTGGTTAAAAGTCCCAGCTGGGAAATAGATTCAGTAAGCCTCATTATAATAAAGTAAATAAATACATACACACCCCCACGCACTCACTCTGTTTCTGGAATTTTACTGGGGAGAGAACTGTTCTGCTCGTAGAGCAGGAGCACAGTTCTGATCGCCACTGGGGTGTGTTACCAGCCCGTCTATTTTGCACCACATTAGCAGAGTTGATTTGGACCAAATAAACTATCCCTAAATCCCTATGATGTGAGCCTCATTAAGTTCACTGAAGTCCTTAATGTAAACAGAAGGACTGCCCACGTATTAAATCCGGTGACTGAGCTGAAAACAAATAGAATTAACCTAAACCGTTCAATTTGACACGGAAAATGTCTTTGAGCCAGTATTTTGAATACTTATTTTTAGAACAAGTGCCATTTTAAAATGGCAAAAAGTCCATAGTGAAAATTTTGATTTTTTTTTTTCAGTTGTTTTGCTTAGGAGTTGGTTTTATTCCAGGAGGAAGGATCATTTCAGATGTTTTTCTTCTTCACGGATTCATTTTTTTTTTCCTATCCATTCATTAACCACAGCAAAAATATTTGCCCTGCTTTGTTAGGTGTGTCCTTTTCGACTGCGTCTCATAGGCTGTGTTCAGACTAAATTTAGAGGGAGGTTCACCATTCGTTGCAGCCCTCTAATTATAACCGCAACAGCCACGAAATTGATCCAAACTAAATTAAAAACCAAATTGCTGCTGTTGCTCCCACTGTTTGGATCACCTGAATATTAATTCAGCTAGTGATACTTCTGAAATTGGAGAATTTTTTTGGTTTTGAAGAAGGGGGAGAAAAGAAAAATAGCCCAGCTGGGCTTTGACATCAGAAACCTCTTTGGTCCTATTTCTGATGACTTTTTATTTTATTTTTCCTTAATCCACTCCTGAACCCCCGTGGCAAAGTGCACTAGCCCTGCTGGTGGGAAGACGTCAATAATTCAGATCACATTATGCTGGCAATTCAATCAAATACAAAGTTACCTGTGTTTCAGAAACATTTAAAATTCCTAGTTATGTAGGAAGTTAATTTGAAAGAGCAGCTGAATGCCTCCTGGAGAATGTTGAGAGTTTCTCTTTAGTACCCATTCTGCTTGCTTGCTCTTATCGTATATTTTCTGCATTTCTCTAACCTTGTTCTTGATGACAAAAGACATTTGCATGAAAACAGGATCTTTGTTTCTTAAGTGTTCATCTGTTCCTGCTGTTTATTTCCCACCTCAAGTCATAATCCTCTGTTTGTGGCATCACAATTGGTTGCAGTGGAAATTTTTATGTCGTCACAAACGGAGGATTATGACTTCAGGTGGGGGAATAAGCAGCAGGAACAGACGAACTCTTAAAAGCAAAAACGCTGTTTCATGTAAATGTCCCTGGTAATAAAAAAGAAAGGGAGGCGAAATACAGAGAAACAGAAAATTGGCATGAGCAGACTTGTGCCTGAACAGTAGGGCAGCAGATTTTCCTTCAGGCAGGAGCAGCTATTTTAAATCAGGGACATGTCCATGTAGAATTTATTCTTTTAAATATTTTTCCCTCAATTAAAAAAAATACAAATACTGAAGTTGCTACTCAAATACTGAAATTGCTGCTCAGGTCAGGGAGGGGTTTTTCATCTTTGCCAAGCATTCTTTTATGCTTTTGTGTATGTGTTTGTCAAGTCACTTTTAATCTTACGGGAGTTTCCCTTTTTGTGCCTGCTGATAGGTTTTTCAAGCCCAAACCCCACCATTTGGAATGAAGCATCTGCCCTGTGTAAAGCAGGATGACCGTGCTGGAAGCTCATCTAAATCACACTACTGAGCCAGTCAGCCAAATGCTTTTCACGGGCTGCTTCCATTTAAAACCACAAGCAGCAAGCTGACATTTCTCTTCAGCATCATAAGATGGAAAGCTCTGAAATACCCAGTAGCAATCTCAGCTTGTACCTTATTTGGGTTTTATCTGAGCTTTTTTTTTTTTTTTTTTTTTTGCCCCCCTCCATGTTACAGCTGCTCTATTCTTTAGTAACAAGAGATTAAAAAAAATATTGGTGCAAACCAAAAGGTTTATAAGAACAGAAACTAAAATACCAAATAGAAATGAGGGAAGGGAAAGATTAATAACAAAGCCCATTGTGTGCTTTCTCTGGTAGCAGCCAATTTTACTTGCTTTCATTAAAATTCTCCTTGTTAGCTCGGGTGATGTGTTGGGGTGATGGACTATTTGATGTCTGAGAAGTGGTGAGAAGTTAGCTGTCTAATGATGGACTAATTAGAAAGCCCATCCTAGCAGGATCCATGGAAATTGATTTGCACGGTGCCATTTTTGCTAATGAGAATCATGAATACATGTTTGCAGTCCTTTACGTACTCGTCCTACCCACAGCTAATGACAGAGAAGCAATCATTAACAGCTCAGCTGTCCCGAGTTTGCTTTGCCTTGTAGGAGCAGCCATATTTTAAGAACTTCCATTTTAAATTTTACTCTTTGTAGAGAAGCAAGTTCCACATGTCTGCCTCCTATAAAATGAATGTTTTCTAATGCATGTCTTCTCAAGAGTTATCCTCACTGAATAGGGAGCCAATATCTTCTCTGTGCAATTTACAGAAAATTATCATTACAGTGTGGGACTAGAAGAAACAATAAATATGTAGTCTGAGTAAGATTAAAATTAATGAGGTGATTTTTCCTACAAGGGCATAACATGCCCATCTACAAGTAGGTCAAACATTTTTAATATTTATGTGTCTAAGGCAAATAAAAAAACCTATTACTTTTAGTATGTCGTCCTATTATTTTATGTGAATACACATTTACCCAGTTGCTTTCAGATGCTTATATACCAAGGCAGGCCCATATGGCCCAGAGGGCATCCGCAAAATGAGAATTCTCTGCAAAAAGATCTCCTGAATAACCTGTGGTGCTGATCAGTGCAGTGTGGCTACCGGTAAGTATGCCATTGTCCATGGGACTCCAGCCTCCCATCATGACCTGGTGAAATGGTGAAACATCTTTGCAGACAGCAATGAAGGAGTCAGAACCTGAGGCTGTATAGTGAAGACTAGAAACAAGGGGGAATGGGTGGCTTGAAGCTGTTGTTACCTGGATGGATTAGAAGAAGGGATAGCAGAAGAATCAGTGAGTTATCAGAAGGGAAAATAAGAATGGAAATGAAGGAGGAAGGTTCAAGGGACTGTATCTGAATTTCTTACGTTTCTTCTTACTTAAAAGAGAAAGAAAGGAAAAAGGAATTCTGGAGCCAAAGCAAGCAGGTGGGGAAATTTGCAAATCTTCATGATAGATTCCAGTAAGAGGACAGTAATTTGCTCTGGGACAAGGAGATGATGTGTAGACAGTATCACAAAACAATACAATAGTGGTGTCAATGTCAGATTTAAATATGAACAAGAAGAGTCCAATTTATTTTAATGAAACTGAGTTATCTCAGCATAACAAGGAAGAAAAATCTTCTGTCTTCCCACAAAAGAATTTAGGTGAGGTCAGCACTTTGATTTATTTCTGAGGTCGAGCCTGCCCAGTTTGTCTTGTGCCTGCATTCACTGTTTTACTTCAAGAAAGTTCCTATGCATTAGTTCCCTGAAGCAAAAGCGTTATCTGATTTTAGCAATGAAAACAACTGTAAGTGTATTCACTTTTTTCCCTGAAAGAAGGGATTTTCTAATGTAAAAATTTACTTGTAACTCCTTCCTTCATGTTTTGTGATGTAGCATCTGTAAAACATACGCATGTGTATATTCCAAATATATATATCGGAAAATCACCCAGATATGGTAGGTACAAGTTTTTTAATTTCTTTGCTGTTCTGTTTTACCTCCCAGCATTAACTACTCATTAGTTATGTGTTTTTTGAAATATTTATTCCTTTTTGTTCCTGTAGTGGAACCTATGTAGGAAATTAAGAGGAAATGTCAAATCTTTACGGATTTTTCTGCACTGTTATTGGAGTGGGTTTTTGGTCATCTTATAATGGATACCATTCAACATCTAAATGTGCTAATGCATAAAAAGAAACAAAAAACTAACACTTTCTTTAAGTTAGCCTTTTTGGACATTTTTTTGTGTGCAAATCTTATTTTAAAATTAAAATCAACCTGAAAAAGCAATTGGATGGATGCATAGCTCAGATAGGAATATTCCAAAATGGCAATCAAGGAAGATTATCTGGTATAGCAGGCTAGAGAAGATTTATATTTTTAGACCATATTAGGACTTTCAGAACTAATATTTCTTCAGAAAAATAAATGATTAAAGGTATGGGTATACAGTAATGTGATCAACTAGTGTTGCATAACATACAATATTGATGACTGATTATCTGTTTGAAGAAATGTTGCTCTGTATGGGCTCAAACATTTGGGTTTAATTTAAAGTTCAGGTCATCTGGTTGTTTACTTATAAATAGTCTAGATTAATCACTTGTTGGCCTGCTTGGGACAAAAAAAAATGTTGATAAGGGCAAGTGGTCTGTAGTGTCATTTACTCTTGTATGATTCTGATAAACATGTTGGTTAACTGTAGTATATGGTATAAAGCAAATATAAAAACATTTTGGGTGATAGGATTTTTCTAAACCATCATTAATATTTGCCGTGTAGCTCAGAATCTATGCACTGCAGTGAGATCTGGTGTGTTCTTTCTGTATAGAAAACGTGTGCATCCAAAGAGCTGCTGTTTTCTAGAGGGTTTGATAGCTGTTAAAAATAGATGTAATGAGGAGCAGGCAGCCACTGGACAGCGAATTCGCTGTAATAATTATGGAATGCTCCGTGAGCAAACCTCTTACCCTCCCAGTGCTCAGGTCAGGGGCATTGTCTTTACAGAGACTTGGCTGCGAGGAACCAGAACAACAAAGCAAAAGGCCACGTTGATGAGGGAAGCAATGAGTGATGTTAGAAACCTAAGCCGCTCTGTTAGGAAAACACTAGTGATCTACCTAGCTGGTGTCTGGTGTCCTGCCATGTAAAAAGAAATCACCTACACAGTTCTGTTCCTACCTAAATGCAGCCTTTGTTCTGCTTTACACTCTCTCCCCCTTCCCTTTTTCTTCTTGTCTTTCTTCCCTTAATGTGCCACTTCCATTTTCCCAGTGGAACTGCGCTGCCTCCTATGCGGGCTCCTTTTCCCACTGCCACGAACCTCATATCCTCTCTCCTCTTTCTTCCTCCATAAATTGTATTTATTTGCCACTAAAATTCCCTTTTATGAGCTATAGTATTCTTGCTTTTCCTCAATTGTATCTTAAGAGAGGAAGAATTTGGTTTCGTTTTATGGTGGTCAATCTTTTAAGGTGGATGCATCCCATGGGACTGGTGTAGCTCTCCACCCGGAGTTTTCCTGAAGCAGATCCACTGGCCTTGCTCAGCACAAAGGTTAGACGGTCGCTGACGCTTCTCCTTGCTTAGGATGGAGATTGTTGCAGTAGACCAGCTGAAATATCCAAAGATACCTAGCTTTTTGTGTCATGCTTGATGGGGCATCTGTTTTTATAAGGTGTTTGGATTTACTTTTTAAAATTTAAAAATATTTTTGTTGTCATCTTCTGTTCGCTTGAGTTTACTGCAGTCAGAGAGCAGTGGCAAAAGCCTAGACACCAAGCTAGACTTGGGTAAACTTTAATGCCAGGAGCTCCTCCTGGGCTGACATTGCTTGTGTTATGAATCTTTGTTCCAGGTTTTACTTTCCTTTAAGATGGTGTGAAAATGTAGCCCTTCACAACCAGGGAAATCTAAGCACTTGAGCAGTTGGTAAAGTAAACATATGTATTTTGGAGAGTCTGTCCTGGATTTCATAATTTTTTTTAAGACTGATAAAGTACTGGAAGTATCTTCATAATTTGCCTGAGTGTAGTTGGGAAAAGCCCTTTGTGCGCTTTCAGTGGGGTGGTTAGGAATCTCCTAGTCAGGAAACAGAGAAAGTCTTTGGAACTGAGGTGATGAATCACCATATTAAAGTTCAGCAGCAATGATTATTAGAATAATTTTTGAGAAACTTAATGACTGAGATATATTTTTAATAGTCATACTTCATGTTACACACTTAAAAAATTGAAACTTTCAAAAGTTTTTTAATGTAAGGGTTACATATAAGAATAGATAAGTTATCTTGGTTTATGGGCTGTGGTTGCCTATTTAGAAGATAGATGAGTAAAATATTCTTGTGTTACCTGTTCATCAGTCATGTAAATTTGCTGCACAATCTGATTTTGTCAGAGAGAAGTTCATTTATCTCTGGGGAATAGGAACAACAAGCTTGTGAATCATCCTGCACTTGGGTAGCACTCCTAATCTCCCTCTCCTAGCAACCTGTGCTAACAGAACCCAAAACTCACCTGCTTTGCACGACACTTGCCATGTATCCTTGACTGGGTGAAGTCTGTTGTCTCTGGGGTTTAATAAACCAGGTGAGGAGAGGAAGGGGACCTCACCAGATTTTCTTGCTCACCATGCTGAGGACCAGCTTGGCTTATGTGCACTGCCTATCGAGAGCTGTGATCTGATTTTTTTTTTTTTTTTTCCCCCCTTCACAGTTGGGTATCATAATTTGAAAAAAAAAAAACCAAAACAAAACACAACAAAATCCTCACGACAGCTTTGAAAATCTTCAGTAAAGAGCAGGATCCATAGCTTTATTCAAAACTTGACAAAGAATAAAAAAGGCATGTTTATACCTTTCTCTACTGACATTTCTCAGTCCATGCTGAAAAGAAATGAAGACACTTGACTAGGGAAACATCTTGGAGAAAACAGTTAGGAAAAAAATAGTTTCGTTAACTAAATTTTTGATTCATTTCTTAGTTTTGGTATTTACCCTGCAGCCTGAAGTCCCCCAGAGTATATGTTTGCACGGAAGTCATGGGTCATAGAACACCAGGTTTTTCAGTGTATTTTTGTTAGGATTGAGTCTTTGTCTCAAGAACTCCCAGAAGTTTGATACCCCAAAAGTTCAGTGTATGAAAGCCAAAGAACAGACATAATGTGATGATCAGTGAAACCATCGATGAGTATAATGGTTTGCTCTTATAGTCTTGCTCACTTTGTCCAAACAACTCAACAGCACAAGAGGAATTTTGAAAACTGCAGCTCAGATATGAAGCATCTGTTAACACCAAGCAATTAATTTACTTATCAACAATTGTGGTTGGTTTCCCATAGTGAACGTGCATTACATACATATACAGGCTTTGTATGCGTTGTCTCTGCAGTGCAGGATTGCAATCCTTGCAGTTAGGCATGATTCCATTTAATTTCAACACGAACATTTTCATCCAAATTCAGTTGCACAGAGTAGCTCCTTAATTAAAAGGAATTTAATTTTGAAAGTCTTAGCCCTGCCTGAGAGACTCTGGACCCAGACCCACCCCAGACCTTTTTACCCAGGACCTCACCTGCCCAGAGCTCCAGTACGCAAATTCCAGGGCACTGGCCCGGCAGACAGGGCGTCACTGTAGCCTTTGCTTACTCTTAAAAAAAGCGTGCTTGTCACCTTGCAAACACCGGCTGTTACTGACACACTATGGGAGTATTCAGGCAATTTTCTTGTTTCTGAGACTTCAGTGAAGGAACTGATGCTTGTACCTTTGTCCCAGCTGCTCCTCCACCGCATTCCAATTGACCGTGTGACTTAGAAATGGTTGGAAACATACTGGCTTTCATGAAATCCAGGTTTCATTCCCACGTGTTTGAAGACTGGGATACTCTCCTAAAGCTATAGAAAATCGAACAAGAGACCGCTGTATCGTTGTTGGGAGGAGTGCACAGTAATTGTCACTGAATGAGGCATAGGTGTGTTTTCCATTGTATTATGGATGCAAAGAATGACATGGGTGTAGAGAGAACAATCTAAATACATTATTGTATTTTATATCTGTTTGAAATACTTAAGAAGTTGTTAGTAATGGGTAGTGTGCTTGGGGAATTGTACAGTTCAGCCAATATTCAAAGCAACAGGCACATTCAAACTAAGTTGATGCATCTCCCTCTAAATAAATTTCAAATATGAGGGTATTTTGCCCTATAATTGTCTCTTTCTAATGCGTATGGGGTATCTTTTGGTTGAGTATTTCACACTCTTCTCTGCAGGTCAATTTCTCCTAGAGTGAGACCATTTTCTGTCACTGGAAAAAGAGGAACAGATCTATATTGACTGATTAATGGCCCATCCAGTGATTAAAGTTGCTGATTCTTCTGAAATTACTGGCTACTAGCAGGAGAAGCCAAAAGTGAGAGGAAGTGAAGGACCAAGCTGGGAGAAATACCTCTATTAACAGTAAAAATGTCGACATAATATTCTCACTTTACTAATGGATATTTTTAATCTTAATTTCTCTTTGTGAGAAGGGACAGGAAGTAGACATCCATGCCTGGAAAAATATGTTTTAATTTATATTAATTTATTGATTATATTAATTAATATTCCTGTAAGCAAGTAGAATGTGGATATTCTGCTTTACTGACTTGGAATTGTATACTGCAATATTAATTTCACCCGTCTGTTATGTTAGACAGCAGGCCAAGTGTGAGACAATCAGGAATGTACCATGAAATATTTTTATTAGACAACTTTAATCACAAGTGTGTGTTGGGATGTAGCATGTTGGGCAGTGTTTTTACACTGAGTATTTGCATACATGAGATGCTGCTTTAGTCTGCAGAGAACAGTGGGGTGAAGGAAGGAGGGATGAATGTTTCTCTTTCCTCCAGGTTTCTCTGTCAAGATTTTTAGCTGTATGTTTATATCAAGAGGTTCTGGAATTATGCATAGATGTGTCCACAAGAAAGTCTTGTGTTCCCTAATTTAGTAAGCTGGCTTTGTTGCAGCAGTGTTAATGCTAATCTTGTGGCAAAAGTCTGCCTTCATGAGAGTTCATGTTTGTCTTTGCAAGCCTAGAAACTTACAAAAGAGACTGGAAAAACAATGGAGACTTATATGGCCTAGACCTCCAAATATTTGAGTTTTTCACAGGTAGAAACTGAAGGATCAATAAGGTGAGAATTCAGAGCATGGTATTTACTGCTGTGTTGTGAGTCAGAACAACATGAGAAATGCTTATTCTTTCCAGCAGTAAAATAGGGTAAAGTACTTGGGTGAAATAGCAACGAATGCTTAATGGCAGGTGTTACATTGGCACACAGACTCAACCTGAAAGTGTTGGAGTGGAAAAACTAGATGAGATGGAACACTTCACAGTGTTGCTTCCATTGGAGCTCTGTGGAGTTGGATAAATGGTTGGGACCACTGTGAAGAAGTGTCAGATGAATTGAGGAGTTGCAAACCAGTGTCTGCTGCTGACAGCAGTGAGAATAGTGATTACTGAACACAAGCTGAGTTCTCATAGCTCTGTGCTAAGGACTAAGGACTTCTCATGAAGACATGCTGTAGAAAGTGCTGTGGTTTTAGCAGGGCGAGCCTAAGCTAGCAGTCCTGGCTGCGCAACGCTAGCTAGTTCGTAAGCAGGACGTGGTACACAGCCTAATCAATAGAGACAGCTTTGGAGCAGAGATGTCCCTTCCTTTTTGGATGTGTCTCCGAAGCCCAACAATAGCCTGTGTAATTTGTGGAAGTGCTTACTTCTGTCAAGTGACTAATTACCATCATTTGACACCAAGGGTGTCACTCCTAGGATGTCTGTCAGGTGTTGGAGAGAATATAGGCAGGCAGATTGATCCCGGTTTCTCCCTTGTCCCCCCAAGAAACTTTAGGACAAGATTTTTTGAGGTAGAAAAGGGATACATACTAACAAATTGCTCTTACATATTAACTTTGAATGTAGACTCACTGGTGAAATTAAGAAAATCCTGGCTGAACTTAACAGCCATCAAAATTGACCTGAGGAGGAACTGGACAGAAAGAAGTTTGCTGAGACTCAGGGCATTGTAATAAGATTTGAGACAAAGTGAGAGGAACAGAGAATAAAACTGAAAACATCATTATAGCACTGAATAAATTCCTAGAGCATCCACATCTCAAATTTTTTGTGTGGTTTGGGTTCCTTTGTCCCTCCTATTATCACTCCCACCACCTCAAAAAAAAACAAACCAAACCCACAAACAAAAAAACTAGAAAAGTTGTGGAGAAAGATGACAAATATAATTCAAGGTTTACAACAACTTCCATATTGACGAATGACTGTAGACTGAGTCTCAACATTGTGGAAAAGAAACCACATAGAGAAAATCTGGGGTACAGTCTTCTTAAATCACGAGTATCTGATCAGGGAATAGTTGTTCACTATTTCTTCTTGTACAAGAACTGGAGATCATTAATGAAGTTATTAGCTGGGAGGCTCAAAACAAATGAAAGGCAGTATTTATTTTCACAGCATCTGTAATCTGGGATCTTACTGCCATGGGTTGTTTTGATACAAAAGTTTACATGAGTTTAAAAACTGAGGAGAAGATTTTGAGGATGAAAAATCCATCAGGACCTATTAAACACAAGGTTACCAGGTGTAGCAGAGTTCAAATGACTTAGTTGTAAATCACTAGGAACTATGAGAGCATACAGAGGAAGTATCATTCATTATAAACCTGCCTTGCTCTTCCCTTCCAGTTGTGCCCAGGTGTTGCTGAGAGAGACAGATATGGGGCAAGCTGGGGTTTTGGTCTAACCCAGTTTTCAGGCATTTTCACTTAAAAAAAAATAAAAGCCAAGGTTCTTGCTTTAGGACATAATTGATGTTTCCTCTAGGCTAGTTAATTCCTGTATGTGCTTTTCAGAATCTGCCTGTAGAACATCTGATAACGATTGCTGTGGGAGGTAATGCTGAATTGTACCTGTGTGCCTGTCAGCCAGCATATTGTATCTGACTGTGACTGTGCACTCCAGTATGAGTTTATTTTTTTAATGTTGAGTACTTCCATAGCTGTGGTGTTCAGTGCAATTGTGGGAGATGATGGAATTATTAAAAGGACACTGTGAGCTCTGAAATCATACAGGTGCTTAGAGATACTGGCCATATGGTAATTAGGAGTACTTTACTGACAGTGTTTAGATACCTCTACCTTTTCTTTGCTGACACCTTTAATGTGAAATTGAAATCTAGAGCTACAAATGTTATGTAGTGTTACTTAAGGCCTTATGTTGCCTGCAGAAGTTCGGATCCTCACCCCACGCTTGCTCTCTTTGTACTACTCAGGAGAAACAAATGAAGTCCCAAATATACCAAAGCATGGGAACACTCCAAGGACATATACCAGCACATTTGTGTGGTGATCATGAAAGCAGCAGCTGTGTACTGTACATGTGGCAAGTAACAACGTATACAAGCCAAGCCCACTTTGAACTCCTGCTGTTCTGGACAAATAACATGCTAATCCATGATGTTAATAGGAATGGTCTCCTCTTCAAAGAAGCCTTGGAATGCCCTTGTAGCCATGTGGTTGTCACGACACGTTGCCCTTTTTGTCTTCTTGATTAGTACTACAGTTAATTCGCAGAGTTGGAGAATATTTCACTTGAGTTTCAGACATGTCCTCCTTTCCTCACTTTTTCATTTAAATAGTTTCTCCCTGTCTCACTAGGGCCAGTCACGATATTGTAGTTCTCCTTGCTTTTGTGACTTTTCATCCCTTTGTAGAAGCTGCCACAATGAGACTTTTGTTCTGTCATTGGAGAATTTCTTATTGTCATAGTAACTAAATATTAGCGCAGCTATTAGCATTTTCAGATACAGAAGGGTAACTGACATAATTGAAAGAAAACGGATGCTTTTCACCACAGTTTGGGGGATATGGTATTCAACTTGTCATCTGTCTGGAACAGGAAAGGAGAGTTTGTTTTTTTCAAAACTGAAATGGGTTGGTTAAGTCTTAACCTAATCCACATCAGGTACTCGTCTAGGTGATGAAGTCTAGAGTTTTTGCAGACAGAAGAGGAGATACGGGATCAGTGACATCTAGGACAACACCCAGTACCTACTGGTACTGGAGAGCAGGTAGTGTTACAAACAAGGGCCAGTGCAGCGCAGCGTGGGTGGCCCAAGCCAGCCTGAGAATATTGAGGTGGTTGGTTGGCAAGGACAGAAGGGCATTGGCATGCTGGTCTGTATTTGCCTTGAGTGAGCCTTACTACCTTCTTAATTTGAGCTCAGATTCAGCTCTAAATTTGCCTAGATTTAAAAACAAAACCCAGAACTGCTTGGCTGATTTTTCATTTTAATAGGGCTATCTTTGTTGCTCTTCTTTTCTGAAAGTGAACAAAACATGTGCGGTTAAAATTGAGTTGCTGGCTCACTTATTTGGGATTGTTCTTTTCATTGCAAGCTCCAAATAAACCCCTGCATGATTGGAAACTGTTCTGAGCTGACAGTTCAGATAGAGTGTGGTCTGTGCAGCTCAGTGCAGCATGCAGTGTTTACTGCAGACAAAAGAGCGGGAAGTATTGTTAATTCTTGCTGCACCGTTTTCTGTGAAAGCTGAAGAGAATGCTGGGAGGGTTTTGATTTTGTTTCTGTTTTTGTAGAAAACTTTTCATGTTTCCCAGGGTGATGTTCACAACAAGCCAGATGTCAGCAGACCAGAACTCCATCCTGCTTTCCCCAGCACCTTAAGGTGTGCTAGGAGCCTGGCAGGACACTCCCCGTCATCCATCCTTATCCCAGCCTGTTTTGCCACCGTTTCCCCTAAATGGTAACCCAGCGAAGTCCCGCCCCATGCTGGTCTGGGCTGCAGGCTTTTCCATCAGCGCCAATAATTAGACTTTGAGATAAGCCATCTGCTTGCTGGCCCCGCTGGTCTGTGGGCTTGGCACTGAGCTGTGGAGGCCGGTGACAGGTCTGCTGCAGGAGAGGCCTGGCAGTGACACAGCAGCTGCTCGGGAGATACCGAGAGCTCTTGCAATTGAGCACCTACGTGCTGAGGGTTTTAAAATGTCACTGGCCAGGAGGAGCAAACAGCACTCCCGTCAAAAGCATTTTCTGTCTCTCCAAAGCATTGGAGAGTAAAGGGAAGGGAATGGTCTGCGCTAATGAAGGAGGGGTGGGGGGGGGAGGGGGGAGAGGGCTGGAGTCAGTAATGAATTCATGATTTCATCATGCTTTTGAGCATCCAGGCAGGGAAGGGAAGGCATGTTTTGTCCAAGTTAATTCTGGCTGATTATAAATGGAGTTGGGCAGGGAAAAACCTGCCTCTTAGATGTTGTTTGTTCTGTGTTTTTGGCAGTCTTTTCCCAGTCAAACAGATCAGCAATATGTGAAGCTGTATTTGCAATGGGATAGATAGCTCAAATTAGCACCTTGTTGGAGATGTAGAAGTACTCTGCATCTGTATCAGGCTCTATACTGTGATTGAGAGACCTGCTTACCCGTAGAGTCACTTCCAGTTCTTCCTTTTGTTTCATTTGGCTATAAATCCCTTATTGCAGGCTCCTTTCTGCTGTGATTCTGACACTGGAGTGCAAAAACTTCATCATCATTATTATTATTAATTGTTATTGAAGCCCCAATCTAGCCCAGTTCTTATTGGTGAACAAATAGGCTGGTTTTCTCCTCTTTTTGCCGTTGTGCAGCGAGCATCTCATGTGAACAGAGAGGGACAGATGTGTGGTTTCTTTTCTTTCCAAAAGTGAGTGGAAGCTTAGCTCAAATCAGTCTCTTTCTGCCTGGCTAGATTAACAGTGGGATAGCTGCAATTTTTGTTTTATTAGGCAGGAAACTTCTTACTTACAAGCGTAATCCCATGAATTCCAGCTCTGTGGGTCGGCTGGCTTCAAGGACATCCTGGAGGGTGTAATGGCCCCGTTCTGGACCTAGGAAGAAATGGAAGTCTTTCTATTCACTTAATGAACAGAAGGTTAAATGCTGATATTTAGAAGCTGGTTGCATTTTCTTACCTAGTGATGAGGTGAAATTGTCAGCAATTGCAAAGAGAGGACTAGGTGCCCGCCTCTCCCTTCAAAAAAAGGAAACAGAAGTGTTGGTATTTTAATTTCTTGGGGAGGTTTTTCTGATTCTGCAGCAAAGAAAGCTGTGAAAACCCCCTTGTTCTAAAGCAGATGCAGCAGTGTGGGGGCAGTGTGGTGTGAGCGAGTGCCAATCCATTGATTTAATTACAGCTGGGGTCTGATAACCCAAGCAGCAGTTGCCTTTCTGCCTTCCCTGCTGGACCAGATGACACTGGCAGGCAGAGAGGAGAGGGGCTCAGGAGTAAGCAAAGGATAACAGGGCAAAGAAAAAAAATAAATGAAGGACTATCAGTGGAAACCACATCAGATTAACAAACTTTAATTACATTTAATTTTAATGCTTAACGTTTATCTAAAAGGTGATTGAGGGAGGGTTTATTAGGATTCTGTGTCCCTCTAGCCCTTCTTTGAAAGAACACTGAACAAGATGATTGCTTGTGTCTCTAATTAGAAGTTTTTCCCCTCTTGATCACCTAAAGTCAAATTCACTTACTCTGCTTGAAACAAGGATTTAATTTGATTTTTTTTTTTGCATCAAAAGATGTCTCTCAAACTTGATACAGAACCACAGCCTGCTAATCAAGACACAAACCATTACCAGCCCAGTTTTATGAATATTCACATCAGAGGGCAGCACCAACCTCATTAGGAAGGGTGTTGCAATCATTATCAAACTGTTGGAGCCCATTATGATACAGAGTGGTGTAATGATGACTGATACCCACTGAGGGCAGCTGAGAAGAATACCGGAGCATCACGACCTCACTTTTTTTTGGTAAGCCTATAGGGCTTTAAAGGCTTTGAGCTGGTGTAGTTTCTATTCTTTTCATCAAGTGCCTGCTAGTGGTCTTAATAACCCTGATTCTCTTGCACAAGTGGTGTGAAGAGAAACACCAGAGCAATTAAGGAGCCTGGAGGCTGTGTTTGGGTGATGTGGTAAGTCAGTAACACTACTAATTCTTTCAGATCTTAGATCTCCATTAATAAGTTGTTTCTTGTCAGTTAGGCTAAAAGCTCAAAATTTATAAGCTGGATCAAGCCCCTTCTGTTCCTTCCTTGTAAAGTGAGAGGATGGTACTGCTGTTAAACCTGAGTTTGATCATTTGGGCAGCAGAACTGCTGTAGTTAATGGACCGTCAGCCCTGACAGCATAAGCCCTTTCTCTATTCTCCTTTTGCTTTCCTGCTCTGAGAATAAAATCCACTTGAGGTTAAATGTTACTACAAACAATTTACTATCCTTGTCTTGCTTTCTTTGGATCTGTGCTTTATTCAGGCACAGTGAAAGGAGGTTAGCCTGAACTCTCCAGTTCAAAATCCCAATCCTGACTGATTATGTTTACATAAATTAATTTTGTGCAAATTAGCATAGTATTGGTGGATTTTATTTTTTTTTTGCATTTACAGTAATTTGGAGGATGTGCGTAGGTATTAGTTTACTTTCTGAGCTCAGTAAGAGGTTTCTGATCTCAGCCTTCGTATAACGATGAAGTAACTACACCTAACCAAAGAAATTTGTATGATTCTTGATTTGTATGAGCCTCCAGTAGCTGGCAGAGGTGTCTGCTGCTTTTTTTGTGTCCTCAGGACAATTTACTATCTTCCTCTCTTCTTTTTGCATCCTAGAGATCATCTTTCAACCCAGAAAAAAACCTCTTTTTTTTGAGTTCTTTGAGTTCTATCTTTGCTCAGCCCTGAAGGGTGCTGAAAAAGTTGTGGAGGCTGCAGGTGCCACCTCTGTTTCTTCTGCAGGCAGGAACTGGAACCTGGCCGTCTCATGTAGCACTGCAGTCTCAGTGCATCTGTTCTAACGTGTTTTTAATTGACATTTCTTGCTACAATGTTCTTTTTATAAACTTGCAAGAGACTCTTAATGCAGCTGGTGAAGCTGATTGTGAATTATTCTGTGATAAAGTTGCTATAGAAAGGAGGCATTATGGGAAGCTAATTGTGAATTTCAAGCGGGACAGCTCTGTGCCACCGAAGAGCATCTCTTTCTTCGTTCTTCCAACTTGGCTTCCATGCTAACTTGTGTGACATCTCTTGAACTTCAGAGCTCTACCTTCTTCAGCTACCATCTTGTGAGATGTGAGTGAATGTGTCCGAGTTGGTCGAAGCATAGTTGTTTCAGCTATTTACAGCAAAAGTAACATCAGGTTTTGTAGGATAGAAGAGGAAGGAGCTTCAACAAAGTACAGTGTTAATTAAATCTAGTGGGGGAGTGGAAACGTAAGAGGTCTTGTAATAAGCAGGGCAGAATCCGCCTTTGATTAATGATATTGCCAAGTGGCTTAATTAGAAGATTAACTCAAATACTACCTAGAGGGGTCTGTGGAGAAGAATGTCTAGCATTTCAACAAGAGAAACTGCAGTAGGCATCTTAACAAAGATTGGGACACGTCTCCTTTACAGTGATTTGTCAGAAATACCAAGCTCCGAAGCATCCTGCCTCTGGCAGCAGAGAACATCTAATTAGACTGTTTGCACAACACTTGTTGACAGGAGAACATATCTTATTTAGGATCTTTGGGGATGCCCCTCAAGTAAACCGTTCCAAGATGAGTATTTAGACTAAGTCGTTATGTTTTTGTCATGTCCTGATCCACTCCAGTTTCCACATTTTGCTGCTGGTTGCAGCTACCGTTTATCCAGTAACGCTTGTGTTCAGTAAGGACAGTCTCTGTTCTGAGGTAAACATGGGCATTGTGGGAGGCAGATTTTGGGCAAACCATTGCTGGATGATAAAATTATTGTCAGCACTTCCTGTGTGAAACTTTGTATTTTGCTGAATGATGCAAGGTCACCTTCCCAGGTTGATATATTCCTTCATTACATGTGGCAATGAGCAACAAGTGGACAAACTGCAGTTTAGGCCTTGTATTTCTTTTAGAATTATAGTTATAATTTACTTCTAAAACAAGTGTAGAAAGCTCATCAGAACTTGGTTTGAGAAACAACCATTTCTTTAAACAGGGAATTTCCCTTGCCCTAGACTACATTGCATGTGTCCTTTTTAACAGCTTTATTTCAAATAAGTCTATCTTAATTGATCCCCTGAGAGCCTCTGAGAGGTTTCCTGCTGCACCAGCTCTTGCTCATTAATGCGTTTTACTATTAATGAAGATATGTAAATACCAAGTTGTTTAAAAAGAGCTTCACCTCCATTATTGCACACTATGCCTGCCATTCCTGCAGATATTTGCTGATGTTAGTTAACAACAATGCCCATTCCTAATGATCTTCCTGCCCTGCAAAATAACTCGTGTTGCGTTGCATGGAACTGAATGAGAGGCACTATATCAGCTCTGGTAGCGATATCCAGTGCATCGAGGGAAAACAGAGTTTGCTCTTCCCTCAAGGCTTACATTTTAAGCAGCTGCTAAAGATGCTAGCTTGCCACCTGTGTTGACTTTTGATAGTATTTGAGTACTTGACTCTTCCTTTAAAAAATCTCAACTTTGGTGATTTGTGCTATCCTGAAATCGTTAGAGGATCAAATCCTGTAGCTTTGCCTGTCACCTTCAACCAGTCACAAGGAGTATGTGACAGTTGGATTTTGGGACCATGTGTCCCTGCACTCAGAAAAACAGTCCAGTACATTGCTCGTCTCCTGTTTCCCCTATCAAACAAGTCGATTTTCTTTGGGATTTCACAAGCAAAAGGTGTTCAGAAAGTAGACTCCAGAAAAGGGCCATGTTTCCCTTTGTTTCTCTCTGTTAGGTGATCACACTCTTTAGGCTTGTCCATAAACCGACTTGAGTAGGAGGAGGCTGGTTTGTGGTATCCTCTCGTGCTTATGGCCTCTTCAAGTGATTTGTCCACAGAAAATTGATTTTGGACAGGTATTGGCTTTTTGCTGTTGCTTTAGGTTGAAACAGTGATTTTTACACGTGCAACTTCAATGTAACTGTTGGAAAATCTGTTTCTGACATGTTCTTTTTGATAAACCCCTTAATACTCATTGTCTTTGGGGATAGGACACATTCCCCACATATAATTAGCCTGTCTTATTTCAGACTTCACAAGAAAACAAAATGAGTACTTTTCCATCATATTGAAGTCGTCCTCTTGCTTCCAGCCCACACTCCCAATTTTGTATGTCAGGCTTCCTCTGTGAAGCCAAAGCTCTGTTCTCAAAGAATAGAAGGGAAATGCGTAATGAATCAAGAATAGGTTCATTTTATAGTGTTGTACGTTTAAATGCACAGCTGGGTATGTTGTTTTAGTACTTGTGCATGTATGTTTAACATTTGTGTTATGTGTAAGTCTCCCCTCTGTTGAGAAGTGTCTGAAGCCTTTACCAGAGTGGAGATCTCTAAGTCATGGCACGGAGGAAACTTCAGCCAGCTGGAACTGAAGTAGATCGTGCCTGTGAAAAGGGGGAATTACATGTGTGTGTTTGACATACATGTGTAGTCTCAGTTCCGTTAGGATCTATAGTTAGCTGAGTGTTCTCAGCTTGATAACCTGCTTTCAGTCACTTAATTTTGCTTACATTGTCAGCATCAGCATTAAATTCTTGGGCTTCCTCTCCACCAAAGGTAAATATTTCTGAGAAATCTCAAGGGAACTTCTCTGAGTACAAGAGGAGTGAACAAAACATCTGACGACAGTGTATAGGGTTTTTCAGAGCTGTGTAGTATCAGCAGTATTGCATGAGGAAGAAGCTGAAATTTGTCATGGAAGTACTTCCATGACAAGAAGTGATTTTGCATCCACTGATGAAGACCGGCTTGATGCTTATGATACAACTCCTTGAAGACCTTTTACCTGATTTATTGAGTGACCTCTGCAAGAAAAGGTGTCCAGCTCTGAAAAAACATGCAAGACAAAGACTTCTGATTTGTAGTCTCTATAGTTCAGTAGAAAAAGGGCCCTCTGGACCTTGGTGTTATATATGGAGTTTTCTTTGTAGCACTTCTTTCTACGGTCTGAGCATGCAATGTGAAAAAAAGCCTGAGAATGCTGCTCTTGGGTAACAACAGCATTAGCGCTGCATACACAGCCTGGTTGCTTTTTCTTTATATGACTGTGTGCATACTATAATGTAAATGCCTTGTCGCATAGTGCCTCTCAGACATGTGCCTTTTTGTACAAGCCTTAGATCCCTTAGATCTTTTACAGTCCTTTAATCTTGTCTGTTTTCTGCTCCTCTCACTATTGTTATGGTTTAGAATCTTTATAATTTTTTTTTCCCTGTGTGTCATGGTTTAACCAGCACACTGTGACTCTGATCTCGGCATCAAATTCATTATATGCAGAAAGGGTGACATGTAGAGAGTAGTAATGAAGTTAATGTGATTCTTCAGCGCCACAAGTATTTGCCCAAGTGGTTAGAACTGTGTCGGGTTGGGACTACAGACCATAAGCATGAGTTGCACACTTCCTTTTCAAATAATAGCCTTGCCTGCATTAGGTAATTTCCAGAATTATAAGGGCTACAAGGAAGCACTTTTATTGGAAAAAATAATGTTGCCAGAATACACACGTTTGCTTCTAATCCTGGAAAGTGCCAATATATCTGGAATTTTAATAAAACGCCATTTTTATATGTTTAAGAACTATTCTAGAGTCTTGCAGGTTTTAAAATATAGCAGTTGCAATTTCCCTTTGCTTCCAGGGCATGCACAGTTGGACTTAGAGTATTAAGGTGACCCGGTTTTATAGGCCATATGGAAAATAGTACCAATAAAATACCTCAGAACTTTTAAAAATAGCCTAAAATAGAGCAGCATGGTGGATGGTATAAAAATTTTATTTCTGTTCTGTTTGAGATGACCAGTAGAATTTATTTGACACCTACTTAAATCTTTTAATCAAACCACGCTACCTTGTATTTGCTTGGTTCAAAACATTTAGAAATTCTTGGCTTGAATGCAAACACTGGATGGTAAAGAGAGACTATGGGTGATGAATGGATTGAGAGCAGCCCTGAGGAGAAGGACTTGGGGATATTGGTAGATGAAAAATTGAATATGAGTTGGCAATGTGTGCTTGCAGCCCAGAAAGCCAATCATATCCTGGGCTGCGTCAAAAGCAGTGTGACCAGCAGGTCGAGGGAGGTGATTCTCCTCCTCTGCTCCACTCTCGTGAGACTCCACTTGGAGTTCTGCGTCCAGATCTGGAGTCCTCAGCACAGGAAAGATGTGGACCTGTTGGAGCAGGTCCAGAGGAGGGCCACGAAGATGGTCAGAGGGCTGGAGCACCTTCCCTATGAGGACAGGCTGAGAGAGTTGGGGTTGTTCAGCCTGGAGAAGAGAAGGCTCTGGGGAGACCTTATACCAGCCTTCCAGTACTTAAAGGGGGCTTATAAGAAAGGTGCAGAGAGACTTTTTAGTAGCTCCTGTAGTAATGGGACAAGTGGCAATGGTTTTAAACTAAAAGATAGTAATTTTAGACTAGATATAAGGGAGAAATTCTTTACAATGGTTGTGAGGCACTGGAGCAGGTTGCCCAGAGAAGTTGTGGATGCCTCATCCCTGGAAGTGTTCAAGGCCAGGTTGCACAGGGCTTTGAGCAACCTGGGCTAGTGAAAGATGTCCCTGCCTATGGGAGGAGGTGTAGACTAGATCATCTTTGAAGGTCCCTTCCAATGCAGACCATTCTGTGATTACACCCAGGGCTCCACCGTGCGATTAGTTGTCTTGTGCATTCACCAAGGGGGAATTGGGAGCTGTGCTCTTTGAGAGTGAAGTCTTTCAGAGACATTGCATCTTGGTGAGATATCTGCCTTTAGGGACAGTCTCATGGATTATTCAGTTTAGTTGCACAGAAGTAATGCTTGAGTTGGGATAATGCAAGCAGTGGTGACACAGTGCCCTTTTGGAGTGGTGTGACATGGCAGGAGAGCAGCCAGCTGGTTGATAGGCATTTCTAACTGACGTGTACCACAATAGCTAAAACTCTTCAGTCCCTTCAGCAAAGTGTGAGCCCTGATGATCAGCTCATGTATTTTGTTTGTGAAGAAGAGAGCATCTGAAAACAGCTGAAATTATGTTTAATACTGACAGTGAAGGTAAACTGTGCCAGCGTCAAACATGACCTAAAATCTAACCAGTTTCAAAAATACAGCTATCATTTCCTTCTGTGATTATTCATTCCTGTCTCTAGCAGAGAGTGTAGGGGAGGTGGAAGGTGGCAGGTTTTAGCTGACACGTTGGCATCGTCTAATAGGCTCAGCTGCAGCGAGAGAAAAGTCGAGCTGGCTGGGAACCTCTGTGCTACTCTTTTCCGTCAGTGAATGTACACAGATGTGCAGGTGGGAGGTTACAGCCCTTCTGTTAGCAAAGCTCCAACTGTCGGGTTTGTGTCTCACCATTCAGGCACTAAACTGATTTCCAGTAGCAGTGGGATTTCAAATCAGAATGTGAGCATGTGCAGAGCACTGCTGCTGGGGCAGTCCATCTAGTAGAGGTGCACCAGAAGTGTCCTGTGTGGGGTTAGAAAAGATGTATGAGACGGCTAAGGACACATCTGGTTTTATTCTCTTTAACTGAAGTGTTGTGTGGATGATTTAGTCAGCTGAAGAAGATGAATCTAAAGGGGCCGCTTACCTCAGGAAGACCAGTTACCTGAGGAATAGAGCGTTCATGTGAAAAGCTGGTATTTAGTGTGCATGTTATCCTAGAGAGAAAGAGATTAAAAGCAACTTTTCCCACAAATCTTGACGTCCCAGCATTTTAGTTTAATAAAGTGGATCAGATTAGCAAACATGGCTGCTCATACATTAACCAAAATAAGCGGGTGTGAAGGGTGACAAATTGGATTAAAATGCAGAAATTTTTGAGTGTAACTGATAACCTTATTGGTACACATGCCCTTGCACTTCATGCAGATAACAGGGGAAGCCTAATTGTCATTCCAAGTGGGAATTTGCATGGGGAGAGAAAGGCTGGTGGCTGTTTGGGGATTTTTTTTTTTTTAAAGGAATACACCAGAAGGACGCATGTCTACCAAGTACCTATCTGTTTCTAGGGGATTTTATAGAAACCCAGTGTGCTACATCAAAGAGAACTGGAGGGGTGGCTGGGAAGGATTGTCTACCTGGTAATGCTGGCTTTTTATGACATTCATCTACAGCACAAAACAGATCACAGACCAGAGAGGAAACAGCCTAATGAGAGTATTCAGAGGTGTTGAAATAAAGATAATATTATCTAGGTGGTAACATAAAAGACAACTTCGTGTCTAGAATGAGGTAATGAGGATGCTCCCACCTTTCAGGCTCCTGACAGACTTTGAAGTAGGGATAGAAATACCGAGGCAAGGGAAGAGTCAGTGGTGGCCAGAAGGCAGGGTTGGAGCGATCGTAAATGCTACCTGCTGATGCTGGAAATGCACCCATCCTGTGCCTTGCCATATATTGTAAAAAGTAAATGAATGGTAAAGCCATGGTTTTACCATCTGCAAACTGGCTGTTAGCCCCAAATGAGTGTAGTCTAAATAAAGATCTTAAAGAAACAGGCTATAGAAAGCCTTGTATCAACACCCCGGCAGACCTTTCCCAGCACTGTTGCAGTGGATCTGCGAGCACCATCCCGTGCACCGTGGTGTTTGTAGCTGTCCACGGGCACTTCCATGCTGGGGCCCGGGGCCTGCTGAGAATTCGGCCAACAGCAGGGCAGGTTTTGTCCCCTGTGAGAGATCCTGCCCATCTGACCGCTGCTGCCTTAGAGCTCCTGGATGACTTAGCCTTACTGTCTTGCAGTGCTTCACTTGCAGCCTTCCACGCCTCTCCCTTATGGCCAGCTTTTGAACAAACCATGCTGCGACTCTGTGATTCTATATGGTAAGTTTTGTAAAAGCTGTGGTTGATTCATAGCACATGATTGCTTGGAAGCTGTGGCGAATCCCCTCTTTTGGTTAGCGGAGTAAAACCTGGTAGCTTGACCTAGAAATTCAAAGAGAAGAGGCAGAAGGAAAAGGAGAGTTAATGGATTAACTCTGCAGAGTAGCTGAGATAAAGGCTCCGTGTTTCATTCTGCTGCTGTTTCAACAAAAAGAGGGTTTTCTTGAACCGTCTGCTTTAACCCCTGTGGCTGGATCTTTGCTAGTTGGTGACCCAGGAGAGCAAAGAACTTTAACCTGTACCAAAGGAGTGCACAGGTCCTCTTTCTTCCCATATAAACACATTTAAAAAACACAGTTCTGTTTTATTTAGTCAGAATAATGAAATGCAGAAGGTGAGAGGTTAAGACGACACAGGTAAGCAACAGAGGGAAAATGTTTTCTGGTTAGCCTAATGGAGAACATACATAGAAAAGACATTGCACGTGGTAGGGGCTACAAGAGGAGGTGCCTCTGCGCAGTGGAGAAAACTGATGCCAAATGAGCAGAAGGAGCAATTCAATGACCAAATCTTTCAGATGTATTTTTAAAATAAAATGTACAATTATTACTTGGATTCTGAAAGTACTTGAAGCTTCTGTGTATTTTGTGGGAAGCTTGAGGTTGGGTCAGTAGTGGTCTAGTCTCTATTATTCTAAAGGTTTCTAAAAAGAAAAAAACAAACATAAACGAGTATTTGTTTACGGTCATGCAGGTGGCAAAGGTCTGCAAATTTCCTCCAGACAAGCCTATTTCCTATTAAGATGCTGATCATTGACATTTAACATCTGTGCCCAATAGAGAGCACATAGTTCTCTGAGGGAACTGAGATTTGGGAAGGAGACAGGGACCTAAAATTGTTTGTGCTCCACTGAGACCATTCGTGTTTACTGATGTCTGAGAGATGCTTAAAGGGGTTGCCTGATAAATTATTCTATTGTCTTGCTTGACTCTGCGGCTGAACATTGTAAAGATAGCGTTTTGCCATTAAATGAAAAATACAGGGACAAGAGGATGTCTGGTCTGCCTGTGTGATGGCTTTGCTGGCACCATCCATCTTGCAGAGCAGTACACTTGTTTGTGACCTGAGAGATAAACCCTGTGTCACAGAGTGTACCCTGCTCCTGGCCAGCTGTAAAATGATCATTAAAAGAGCTCTGACCTTTTAGTTTCTTTCTTTATGGAGTTTCCAGTGCAATCTAACAACAGTAAAATAACAGCCGTGGAGTCAGTAGTTCCCCAAATGATTTTCTTCCCTTCATTGAGAAACACCACTCCCCCAACAAGAAACTTGCAACACAGCTTGTAATAGACTTTACTTACAATTCTGTATTTCTTGAAAATTCAGCAGTTTCTCTTTGCTCATGTTTTGACACACTTTGATCCACAGGATACAGTTATTTTAAATTAATCTTTTTTTTTTCTTCCAGAATTTTAAAACTGTAATTCGATTCTTTTGTTACTTATGAACTTGAAAAATATATTTTTTTCTTTTGACAACCTTTTTATTCTACTTCTATAATCTTTTCAAGTCAGAGAGCAGTTCAGGTACCTTCTCTTTCTTCGCATTTAGATGGGGTTTGAGGTGCAGATCTGCCGTTTGATTATCAGAGAACTGAGATGTGACAGCCCAGCTTCTTGGCCCTGCAAGTAACAATGACTACCCGGATACTCGCGTGTTTTAACTGTCTTGCCTCCCTTGTCAAGAATTTCAGTGTGGATGTCCAGGATCATCTTTTGATTATGGTTTCTCTTCTGAATCAGGGAGGGCGTCTGTCATCCTGGAGTGGGTGTCCTTACATTTGTCAATGACCAGTGAAGGTTTTTAAATTTCAGTAATCTTCTGTTTGCAGAAATGGAAGAGCTACACTATCATCCAGAGCAACTGCTCTACACAGCTAAACAGATTGCCTAGTAAGGGGTGATCATAGGAGGAATCTGAACGGGAGAAGTGCCACCTGAAACAGGGCACAAACAAGCTGTGATTTCAGAAATGGAGGTTTTAGCCTGACACACATACGGAGATGCTCTTCAGTACTGTGGATGATTCTTTATCTGTACATTGACAGATTTTCCAAATCATGACATACCTTAAGCTGGGACTTTTAGTTTTTCTTGTGCCATGACATGTTGCCTTATGCTTGTCAAGCAGACTATAAAGACTCAGAAAACTAGGGTACAGACAAGGAGAAGTTAAATAATATGTTTATAATCTTATCCCATGTCATAATACCCAGTGTCTGTATTTGCATGCTTTGAGATAGACTTATGACTGAAGAATAAATTTTGACAACAGCGTGCTGTTGATGCACGCTTCTTGATCCTGAAGTGAAGGCTTGAGGTAAAACACACCAGTTTTTTAATGGCAGTAATTAAAACATATGTACACCTAAAAGAATTGCAGTTACACATATGAGACCTTAACTTGTGGTCTGTGGACAGGACAGAGTCTTATCATTAAAAGAAATGAGATTGAGGAATGTCAGATCCCAGACTCAGATGGAAATGAAATCTACTTGTAGCCTTTGCACCCAGATTCTGAGGTTGCCATCATAATGAGATGATACAATTGCAAATCTTATACATATTAAAAAATAAAAATGCATATCATTTATGTTTTTGTTCTCAATGATCACACACTCAAGCTGTTTGTTTATTTATGCTCCAGATTAGACTCTTCTCTCATCATGTAACTCTGGGAGCTTAAGCTTTATGCATAATGCTAATACTGCAAGCATTGTTGACAAAATCCAAAACATTGGCAATGTTATAGGTAGTAGATTAAATTGCTTTGGATTATAAATGTAATGAATTTGCGAGACCCGTGGTGGGTTTCAAGTAATCTTTTGTTCTGGTTTTTTTGAAGGAGGTGTATGCAAATGAACTGGGAGTAAATGGCATGTAGAATGGCACAGGAGGGAGTTTTTCATTACTGTTGTATTTATCATTTAGCACAACCCTGAGCTCTGTCAGACTTAAATGGCAAGCTCTTTGTTAATTTCAAAGTTCAAAGTGTTCTTTAGTCTTTCCCTTACTTTGCTCACTCATAAATAGCATTATGGTTTTCAGTGCCAGGTTCCAGGGTTCATGCCAGTATTACCGGGTTGTCCTTGATAGGTGGGAAATCCATCTTCCTAAAGGAGCCATGATTCAAGAGGTCAGAGCGTTGGCTGTCTCTGGAAACAAGGCCCGTAAAATGCAGCTGAACAAAGGGGTCTGTTTGCAGTGTGGAGCCTCAACATATATCTGGTGAGTGCCTGGACATCAGAGCTGGGGAAATAAATGAAAATAAAGAAAATAAATATCCAGCACTACTAAACACTTGCCAGTACACTGAAGAGAAGAAAGAAATCCATAAAAGGAGCCACTTTGTTTTTATTAAAGAGTTTTCTTAACGAGGATTATTTCTTACTTTTTTGAAATATGCTCATGGTGTTTTCACTTTCTAGCTAAATGGAAAGAGGAGTATTCTGTGAGAAGCTCTTGCACTCACCCCTCCTTCACCTGCAGCTTTCATGCTAACAAGCTGCACAGATTCCAGAAACAGTTTTCTGTGTTCCTGTGGCAGGTCTCTTAGTAGATTAAATGGTCAAGGTGGATTTATAAAGGGATTTAGTATGTTTGGAGCTTGTGAGAGATTTTGAGTTTAAAACCCACTAAGGTTGATTATTCCCAGAAGAGATAAAGGTTTGGCAAAAATGAGAGAAATTTCCCTCTCTAAACCACCTGTCCTGATCCATCAAAATCTAATATAGGTGAAAGAGAAAGGTAATAATGACCTTTTCAATCTTGAAAATGCAATCGCGTTGGCTAGGTTTGGTGATAATTCAGCAAATCTGTCTGGGAAGTGGGTCTAGAGCCTTGGCTCCTCATAGACCTCTGAATGTTTGGCTGGATTCCAATCTAAATTGTACTCAGATTGGTAAACTAGAAATGAAAATTTCCATTGCTAATGTACTGAGCTGGCCAGCTCCCTTTATTATTCTATTTAATGGCATCCTGCCCTATTGACCAAGTCCATGTCAAACTTGAATGAATGTTCACCAAAGTTGTTACGTCACCCCCTCTTTAGAAGCCGCTGGAGTTTCGTGATGCCTGTCTGTCTTTCAGCCGATGTTCTTACTCTTCCACACAGACATTCACAAGTGTATAGCCTCTTTTTCATTGCACTAAAAAAATTCTTAAAATAGTTCTAATGATTTTCTGCTTCATGTTGTCTGTATTAGACATGCATTTCCTATAGGTTACTGTTGTTGGAGCTATTTTTGCAAATGCATTTTTGCAGACTTTGGTTTATTTTTTGTTAATACACAATACCAAAAGGCAAAAGTAGTTTCTCAGTAACAGATAATTCTCCTAACTTTTAAGGGCACAAGGAAGATAATACTGAGTATAGGCACCATAACTTCAGCAGTGGTGGTTCAGCTCTTTGCTACCCGTCGCCTTGCCTCCTGAAGGCAGGAGAACCCTATAAACACACATACTCTGGACTTGCCACCATTTGGACAGAGTGTCAGCCTCAGAACACCAGTGGTCAAATAACTGATTTAATTCCATACTAGGAACGCTTATTGAATCCTATCAAAGGTTGTCTCTTCTGCCTTTATATGAGCAGCCACAATCAGCAGCATAAAAGCTTGTTTAAAAAAAGACAGTGATAGAAAAGCGAGGTTCCCCGATGATGTGTCTGTGGCAGGGTCATGTGTCCTGGAAGGCACAGGGGCTGAAGAGATCTTCTCGACCTTCTGAAAGATGCAATGGCACTAATTTAGTCTGGTGTTATGTATGGTGTACCACTCTATGCGGACAGATGCAGATAGAGTCACTGCTGAAAATAGTTGCTGATAAAACCCTCATCATTTTTTCATGTGTCAGTTATATTTGTGAATGGCCTTAATTTCCCTTGTCCGTGTGACCTGGCCCGTATTCCAAGGTCTGAGCTCACAGGGCCATTTAAGGCCACTTTCCTTGTCTCCGTTGTGTTTAGGAGTCCCAGGAACTGGAAGAGCTGTTGTAGCCATTTATCTTTCTGCTGTATCAGCAGCTGTTCACCTCGCTTGTGTCCTGGCTCCCCGTCCCCTTTTGTGCTGCCCACCTGCGCGGGGGGACGCAAAGGGGAGCCAAGGGGGAGGGGGGCAGGCAAACGCGTTCCAGCAAGAAGTTGCAGAAGAACATGCAGTACTTCTGATGGAGCAAAACAACACTTTCCACAAAATAATTGCTAAGTTAGGTGGACTTTTCGTTAAGTGGTTGGCAATTAAAGAGTCTGCGGGGCCATGCGGAGTTCTCAGGAATGCTGTTTGGGCTCTGCAGAAGGTGGGACATGGGACGGTTAGACTGCTTTGCTGCTTTTAGGCTGGTTTTATGTTGATAAAGACCTATGTATTTTTTTTTTCCTAATCCTGAGATTCTACAGAAGATCATTCATCTCATGTATGTATATAGCTGGCTTCTATTTTGATTAATTGTGCTTTGAGGAGGGGGCTGAACAGTTACCCTCCAGAGGTCCCTTCCAACCTGAAGGATTCTCTGGTTCTGTGGTTCTGTGTTGCAGGCTGCCAGTTCAGCTCCAGCCTTGCCTCTCTTTGCAGGCAGAAATTTTGCCCGCAGCATTAATTTGCTTGTGCTGTCTTGGGGCACCAGCTGGAGTCGTTTGGAAACTATGTCTTTATCAAAATAAGTCACGAGGTGTTTTGTTTCTTAGCATTAATCTAGTTTTCAGGGCAGTGAACATTTCCAAAATGATGTCAATTTGTCTTTCTTGCAAAAGTTCTCCTTTGCCTGAGACTTCATGAGCTTTCTGATGATTATTTCTGGGGTTGGAAGTTACAGTCACAACAGTTCTTCAGGCCAACAGTAGCTTTGTTCTTGCATAAATTTTGTGGTGCTTTTTGTTTGTCTCTAAAATTCTTGGGCTCCCATGTTTTGATGAAATATAATTGTTCTCAAAAGCACAGATTATAACATGGAAAAGAAAACAATTCCTGAGAATGCTTTTGGCTGAAAGTAAATTCATACTTCTGCGTGTGATCTTGTCTCGATTTACATAAGGTCGCTGTTCTGTCGGTGGATGCAGCAGTACCTTGTCTCAGACTCAGGGGATTATTTAGTTTATATGAATTGGAGCAGCTTTTATTTGTTGTTGTTGCTGGGTTTGGGGCTTTTACATTTTTGTTTCTGGCTTGCTTTGTTTCAAGTAGGCACATCACACAGACAGCAAACGGGATTTACAGCGTTCTCTTATTAAGGACAGCTATACTGCCGTCTGTTCTCTGCTTTTGTGTTAAATACACTGACAACTGTGAACCGGATTCCCTGTTTTCAGGAGGGGAAGCCCAGCTGTGGGCTGTACTGGAACCCTCCTGGTTAGGTCTCCCATGTAGGTGTGTAATTGTGCATATGCAGTTACGGATGTACGTAGCTGTTTTCACACAAGGAGAGATGCTGCTGATGCAGCTGCTTTCAGAAAGAGCCCAATGAATCTCTGCTTTCTGTGATAAAGCAATTCCTAAACTTCACTGAGTATTTTAGCTGTGGTTTGACTCTGGTGAGATAATGTCTGCAGTCAGCTTTACCTCTGACAGAAGCCGTTTCTGCCCCCAGCCATCCGTTCCCTCACACATTTCTTTTGTCAGTGTAAACATTTGTGCAGCTTTATGGTAAATCGGATTGGGGAGCTGACATGGGATTTGTGGCCAGGGCAGCCCAAGGGTGATAAGAGGAGGCTGGGGTAGGGAGGGGCAGGGCTGCTTTCAGCAGCAATGTCGGCTTATGCTGGCTTTACCCGTTAGTGATACCGCAGCCAGAGGCTCCGGGAATTTTCAAAAAGGAAACATCAGTCATTTTTTGAAACCAAGTTTTGCAGACCAGTATAGACTCGGTGTGGTGTGTGCTGGATAAGAAAACTTATCCAAATCCAAGGAACCAGTTTCCACTTCATAATACTCTGGATGGATTAAATGCACATTTGACCTTTTAAATTGTCCTGTGCACCTTGCCTTCGGTGTGTGTGTGCACCTGCTTCAACACCAGGAGATTATAAACTTAGCTCATTTCAGGCTCCTTCATTCTGCTCTGAATCATGTCATCCGTGGGCATGACACAGCCATAATTCAGTTGGTGGGTGAAGGATATTGAGCCATTTGCTCAGGGAGAGTCTCCAGATTCACTGGCCAGCTGTCAGGTAACCAGTCTGCGAGGAGCTGAGGAACCACGTCCTGACAATTGCTTGTTACGAGGATAATGATTATGTTCAAGAGGATAGAATGTACATAAAATGCCAGAGAGAGCTTTTGCCGCTTTACTTGTAAAGATGTTGGGTTGCAGCTGGAAGTAAACGATAAGGCAGATAGCAGAGCTGGAAATGAGCAGTGACCATCGTGCCTTCTTTCAAGTGTGTTGTGCCCTCCTGGGACATCAGGGAGCTTTCTGGTTTGTAAAGGCCAGTAAATGGTTTATTAGTGAACAGAAAGTAAATCCTTCCAAAAACATACTTTGCATTTTTATTAAGTAAAAAGTCCCCTTGAATGATGTATGATCCAAATGTTTTTGCATTTCCTATCAACTAAGCTACTTGATAGAACGACTCACTGTACAGAAAAGCTTCTTTCCTGCATTTAATTACTTCATCTTAGTTTATATTAGCTAGAAAACAGATCCTTCTTGTAGACTGGCAGTGACCTTCAGGGCCAGTAAATGAGATAAGTTTTTAAGCAGCAACAAGCATGTTATTTCATTGTCCTCTGCCCTTCTTCCACAGCAAATCTAGATGCCCTCAGATGCTGTCCACCAGTACAGCATGGAGCATTTGCTTGTTCAGTGCTTTTGAACTGAGGAAAGCCTTAGAAAGTCAGATTGACTTCATTCAGTGTGAGCTGTCAATACAGTCATGAGCATGGTCACCAAAAAATAGTGGGTGTAGCAGAAGTAGGCAGCAGCCCTGCCCTTACTGTTTGTCACTGTGAACCCACAGCTCTTCATGCTATGAAGTTAATTTGAGGTGAGGAAATGAACTGGACTGGAATTCTAGTGCTCCCAGGGGAACCTGAAGCAAAATCCATGGAGAGGTGGCCCTGACCAACTCTGGCACTGCCCTGCCCTGCCCTTACTGTTTGTCACTGTGAACGGTTTTGAAAACCTTTCCCATTTTCAGGGGGAATAATGTAACCAGCTAGAGAGCAATCAGTCTGGATTCAAGCTTTTCTTATACAGTTGCTTTAACAAAATATGTATCTTTATTAATCAAATTATAAATGTAATTAATTTTATTGAATGACGACAGTCCTGTGGAGAAAATACGTGGAACTAATGAACATGATTTTTTTTTTTAAGCATTTGGAGTTGAGGTAATCTTCAGTTTCAGTGCACGGAACAAAAATAATTTGAGTTCAATTAATTCTCTGTTTTTTAGACTGTACCTTTAAAATTCTTAGCAGCTGGCAAAAGAGAAAAATACTTCGTTGCCTTATCTCTCCTTTTTCTTTTTCTGCTTTAGCTGAATTTGGGAGAGTGAGGGTTGCTCCAGTGGCAAGTGATTAGCTTGTCCCTGTGCTTTTTTTATCATTACTTGCCTGTCATTTTCAATCCTCTTCCCCAATTATTTTCTGTATAGCATCTCATATGCATTTCTTCTATCATCTGGGCACCTTCTGCCTTTTCTCTTCTTTGCTTACCAATTCCTTTGCTTTTCTTTCAAGTGTGCTTATTATTAGCCTGTGCTGACCGGAGTCTTAACTATGTGTGTTGCTTAGTTTTCCACAGTTTAGAGAGGTTTGGCTGGTACCTTATTACATAGGCTGTGACTGTTCCTTGCAGGTGGACTACTTGCGACCTTCTAGAAAGGGTCTCTATGCTCATCTGGCACAATCATCATCACCAGACTGAAGGAATCTGCTTTGTAACGTGTCAGCATAGCTCCTTACTTTGCTTTGGATTAACTGAGTATTTTTATCTCCTTTCTGTGGATATTGCTGGCTGACATGCTACAAAGTGTCTCTCATATCTCATGATTTTTTCTTCTCCTATCTGAGTATGTTGGGATACAGAAGAGATTCAGCATGTGATAGGGTTATGTTAGTGCTTGGATGCTATAATTACCTGCGTAAAACTGAGCTGCTCTTCAGACTGAATCACTGCACTCAAATGTTTTTTGCTGTGCAAAAATCTGTGTATCTGGGCCTGCTTTTGGTTTTTTGTTTTTCCTTTTTCAATCCATGACACAACAGGTAGAACAGCCTCTTTGCTTTACTTTCTCAAGACATCTGCAACCAGCTCCCTGAGACAAGATGCTGGGTCCTACGTTCCTTTGAAGCAATCCTAATTTTCAGTTTCGGTTCAGTCTACATGACATTAACTAAAGTTTCAGTGAACTGAAAAGCAGCAGGGTTGTAAATCTAATAACAAACACTGTTCTGTTCTCCCACCAGCTGTGCTCTTCCCCAAAAGAAAGGAGAAGAGAATGAAGACAAGGGAAAGGAAACCATAGACCTGTCCATCAATAAAATGATACTGTTAATCTTGGTTTTAATATTCTGTTAAAAAAAGGATCTGATGATAGTGCTGATTTTGGAGATTTTAATCTGGTAGTCCCCAGGATAGATGGATCTTCACTTGCATTTTTTGGCAGCGTTTTTCAGGTGTGACCCAGTGAGAAAAGAAGTAGCTGGGACTTTGGATTGCCTGTTGAGACAGCTGGGAAAAGCGTGGTTGCAAATTCATGCTGTTTTGTTTGTGTTTTTTTCCTCTCTCTGCATGGAGACAAAAGTTATTTCTCTTGGTTTTCATCAATATAAAACCAGAGGTACTAACCCAAAACAATTTTATTTCTTCCTTCCTCCCTCCTTTTCTTTGTACTTTGTTTTCATATGCTGCAGCCTTTTATTTCTTGCTCTTACAGTAAATAGCTGTACCTCCAAAATGCCACTTTTAGTGCACAATGCCTGTAACTAGTGTCGAAAGAAGGAAAACTGAGGAATTGCAAAATAAAGCCCAACACTGGCAACATCAGCAGATTGATGATCTGCCCTGCTCCTCCCCTTCCTACTTCTTCTAGCCAAGATTGTCTCTTCCTTCAAAACCTGTCTTTGATTAAGTCATCATCTGTAGTGTTAGTGAAATCAGCTGTGGACGCTCAGTGCTACCTGGAAGGAGTGGTAGGACGGTTGGGAGAAGTGCTGGCTGTTGGCCTGTTTCCTCTGAGCTTGGAAGGAGCCCATGCAGAATGTCCCCTGGTGAAAGCCAGCATCGGTGGATGTAAGTGTCAGTGCATCTGCTCATTATCCACATACAATTGCCATAGGAGATGTGACTTGAAGACAGAGGAGAAAGCTTTGTGTGGGACCAGAGGAGCTGTTCTGCCTGGCTTGGGAGTTGATTCTCTGTGCCAGCTCATCACTGTGTTACTATGAGGTGCATCCAGTTTCAGTGGTGTATTTTGTGTTGATGATGATGACATTCATCTGCTTCTTTGTATGAGCCGACTAGAATAATCACTAGAAAGAGAATAAGGAGATGGAAAATGTTGTTAGAAGGTAAAGGAGAGGACCACAGCTTCATGATTCAGTAGAAATGCAGCATTAAGCAATGTATCTGTGTAATCAGACAGGGTCTTCACTGGGTGCTGGGGATTATTTAACTCTTTTACTTTGCTGTGTTGAGGTTAACTAGAACTTAACTCCTCCACTGAAGAGAGTTGATCTAGCATTTCAGTGTGGTTGGCACTATGTGGTACTTTCTTTTTGGTCCCAGGAAATCCCCAGAAGGTTATAAACAAAAGAAGATACTCTGTTTCACTGAACTTTCACTAGTTTGAGATTAGAGGAACTGCTACAGTAGGCTGCTGAGCCAGGGAAGAGTCTCATTTCTCTTAGTACAGGTAAGACATCTCCCCCTTCTCCTTCCTTCTGCTGAAGTTTGAAAGAAGAGGGTGAGCTACAGTGAGGTGTGTTGCATTCAGAAAGTTTATTTTTAGAATATGGTGTTCTATATCTGTTTAAGAGCTTACAGAAAGCTTGGTTACAGCTTCAGTGTGTGTTTGGTGTACCTTCACTGCAGGGCAAGAGCACCCCTGATACCACAACCATAGATAATGGGCCTTGAGTGTGGATCTGAGCTCTGAAAATCTGTCCTGTCAGAGTGCTGTCGTTGGAGTTGTTTGAGCTGGGGAAACTTAATACATGGAGACTGAGAGTGAGAATGAGTCTGGCACTGGGCGAAACCAGAAAGTCTGAGACTCAAACCTCAGGTTCTTGATAAGATTTGTGAGCTGTGTTTCTCTGGTAATAATTTTTATAGACTGTCTGGGCAGCTGAGTGGAAAATCGAAGCATGAGTGCCAGGTGTTAGTTCTGGAGGATTTTGTTACATGAGAGAAACAGGGTGGCTCAGGTGGCATCTCATCTATTTCTTTTGCTGTCAGAGAAGGAAATAGTTTCAGAAATGGATTCACTCAGTTCTTCTCTAAACATTTTAAAGTTTCTCACAGGCTCTTGCTGTCAGCAAAATCCATCAGGGAGAGCTACTTGTACCACAGAATCAGAATGACAGTGCCTTACAAGGGTTTGGTCAATAATAAAAAATAAACGCAACATATCAGAATTAGTTAAATAAAATAGTGTTATCTTTATGCTAGATGTGCATAGGTATCCAGTTGTTTGAAGGAAAAAAAAAAAAAAAAAAAACAAGGAAATAATTTTTTGTCATCCTCTGGACTTTTCCATATTTGCTTGAGGTACTAAAGTCTTCACCTGGGAAGAGGGAGTGAAACAGTTTGATCCCATGTCTGCTCCAATTTTGCTCTTTTTGCTGATGCAGGTGAGAGGAGGGTAGTTGCAAATTGTTGCTGAAGCTTCATAAATTGGAAGTCAAAGACACACTATGAAGGGGTTATGTTACAGCGTCCTGATACATATTGAAGAGGTTGTCCTGCCATATGTTACTTTCTGTTTCAGTGTGCTGCCTGCGTTGCGTGCAAGAACCTGCAATCTCGGGCTGTCAATTCTTTATCTTAAAGATTGTGGGGCACAGTACAACCAGAAAACATGGCTAGTGAATGGACCACCAGACTTCTAGTCATGTGAACTTACTGCATTTTCAGCTCTGCTACTGATTCTTCGTAAACTTTTGGCACTTCATTTCATTTTTGTGCTTTGGTTTCGGTATCTTTAAATGCCACCAGTCCCTAGGAACAACTTTGGAATAAAAGTGTTTACTGCTTTCTCATGAGGGAGGCTCCAGGTCACAGCTGTATGAGACCCAGTTTTTATATCCCTGCTGGACATCTGCGTGAGAGCCCCTGCATTAGCAGAAACTAAAGTTAACAACTGCTGAGTGTTCCTTTGAAGGTCATCCTGTCCTTAGTATTCACAGGCTTCTGTTCCATTTTATGTCTGTCAAGAAATCTCCTGACTCCTATTGCTCTGTAACCAGCATCTTGAAAACTGGAGGGTTTTTTTTCAGAAGTGCTCTGCTCCCTGTGCCACCTGGTCTCCCGCTCCGTCCACTTCAGGCTCCTGTCTCTCTTGCTTTCGGTCTCAGTGCTTCTGGTATTGCTGGCTGAACCTTGCACAGCCTTCTCTCCATCCCTTCTAACTCTTATTAAATGTAGTTTATCTCTCTGCTGTTAAGTAGTCTATTGATTCACTTTAGAGGTTATTAGATTATCGCTGTCTGGGTTTTGAATTTTTTTTAAGCGGTTTTTCAGACGCGTATGCGCGCACGTATGAAAATAAATCAATGAGCAGGGACAACGCACAATTATTTACACGGCTACAGCCGCCACTCTAAAGTAATATTATCATTTAAATGCTTGCTGAGTATTCAGACAGTGAAGGTCTGTGCTGCCTGCTCTGCAGTGCTGGAGCCCTAGGGTAATGTTTTTCCTAGCTGTTTATTCCTAAATACTCTTGATGCAAATACAGATGCCACCAAAGCTCCATAGGTGGTTTCAAGTACTGGGGAAAAAGGGGAATGGAGGAGCCTGTATTGTTTCAAAAATGGCACTAAAACTTTAAAATGCATCTGAAAAAGAAACTGAGACGCAGTGGGTCTGTTTGAGAGAAGAGAGTGATAAAACCAAGTAGAAAATTGATCTGCGAAGCCTGCAAGTTTATTTGTAAAATTCGCCTCCAGCAGAAGCTTAGACACTTGGATGAAAATATGCTGCCAGTGCTGAGGTTAACCCTTGGCAGCCCAGAGGAGTGTTCATCACCTGTGCCTCCCTAGAGAGACCTTTGCTGTTATCTTTGCAGGATTTCTTTGGCTAGGGAAGGCAAACAATTTATCTCAATAGTGCCTTACAGTTCTGTCAGAAATTATTCCTATTTGCTTACATTTACAAGTGCACTGCACTGTTTTATACTGTGGTGGAGCTGTGTTGTGCCCAATGGTGTATATTTTTCATTGTGCTGGCGGGGATCAGACTTTCTCTGCTGGATTGGTTTCAGTTTCACCAGCTGGTGGGAATAGGAACAGGAATTTGGGGATTACAGATGTTCAGGCAGCGAGAAAGGAAACAAGCCAAGTTTAAAGGGGCATTGTTAAATTCTATCCCAGGGGCCTGGCTTTTATTTTCCTGAACATATGAAGACCTCAAAAGACTTTTTAGTGTCATAGTTCCTTACTTCCCCCCTGTTCTCGGTGATCTATCCTTTGTTAGGAAAGTGTTCTTCTAAAAATCTTAAGCTCACCAAGATGACAGTTGCACCAGAAGAGACTCAGTCTTTTCATGTAAAACCCCCCGTTTGCTGCAGATGTGTTTGTGCAGGCACAAGCCTCAATTTAGCAGAACTCTGTAACACATACCAAACCCATGCTAATGCTGATGCAACATTTGCCAGAGTGCTTTACACTCTTTGTATGGAGAAAAATATATAAGTGTACACACATGCATATATGCTCAAAGGAAGAAACTTCACATCTAGCATTAAAACTGACCCAGAGCCATTGATGTGGGCACACAGCTTATTTGTAGGGTAAAGTTTCTTTCAGAGAGCTTTCTGTTTGTCACCTTGTTTTTTAACTGATTTTTCTCTCCTCACTGAACTATTCCTTTCTCAGTCCCCATTTCAGTAGGGTTTTTTCTTTCTGTGGCACAGCCATCGGTGTGGTATGATCAGAGCTCCTCTGTTCCATTCTTCTGCTAAAGGCATCCTCCAGCCTGGCTTTATTTTGCCCTCAAAGGCTGCTGAAAAGAAAATCTGTTGCTTTCCTGCTTGCTTTAGACAAGCTCCACTGTAAAGTCACCTAGTCCTGTTCTGTACCAGATTTTCTCTACTGCCATATACACTGGTGTGTATTGTTTTATTTTAGTATGGTTCTGCAGCTAGTGCTGTCCTGCACAGCCTCAGGTTTTCATTTCAGTGTCCCTTACCTGTGGTTTTGTTGATATAAAACCAAGGGCAAATTGTTGATGTTATCCAAAATAGATTGCGTTGCCGGGGGTGCACGGTTTTAATTTCAGGTGTTAAGAATTCCTATTCCATGCACCATACGTCTCTCCACTGCTCCCCTTTTCCACACCTGCTTTGCTGGAGCAGTTTCCATGGCAATAACCTCTTCAAGTTTTCCAGAAGTGTTACAAGAATGATTTTCTATCTCCTCCTCCTCAACAATTCAGGAAAATGGAGCTTATTAGAGATACATTTTTGTCCTCTGTGCCTTGATAGGAGCCTAGCAGGGCCACTCTGCAATCCCAGGTAAAGCTGTCTGCAGCGCACAACTGCTCTTCTGTGATGAGGACCCCAGCCGGGCTGCCCACTGCTGCAATTTGCTTGACCTAATATGGATTGTCTTCCCTTCTCTCTTGACTCAGGCAATGGTATTTTTATGCTGCTCTGGCTTCTAAGAAGAATAAGCAGGACAAATATAAAAAAAAAAAAAATAAAGTGTTCTGAGTGCTCTGAAAATGAGCAAAAACTATTATCTGTTCTAAAGACTGAGAGCCAATAATTCAAAGTTTCCGTCACGTTTCTTTCTTCTGCCGGGCACGTGAGGTACTACACAACAGTTCAACTTGCAGCTCAGTAGCATATGGGAAAATATAAATCCCTGGAGAAGGAGAGCATTAAGCAGCTGCCTGGAAACTCTCAGGAGCCTGACAAAAGGGGGAGATGCATGTTAACATGGGACAAACAGTGATTATCTTCAGAACTACTGCATTCAGGGACAGATAGGAGGTTGTGATTTGAAAGTGAGATGTTGGTGATGGGATCTGTAGCAATGTGGCAAATCCTCACCTTTTGACCTGCTAGGCCAGAGTGGAATGACCTGATGAACACGGGTAAACGTGCTGATGTCTGAGGAGCAGTCCTGAGATACAGCCCAGACCTACAGCACTAGGACTGGCCATTAGGGTACTGCCGTTTCTGAACTGATGAGCAAGATATTATGCCAAAAGAAGTTATTATCGGGTAGAAATATGTTGAAAGCAGTTTATAGACAAAGCTGTGAAGTCTTCTAGGGTGACACATACAAAAATAGCTCCCAAGCATGGTGGGGCTAAGTTCATTTAAAATTAGGTTTGCCTAACAGGGACCTTGGAAACAGCTGACTTTGTCTGAAGCACTGAGACGTGAGTGTGTACGGCTCATGCTCAACATTCACACTTGGAATTGAAATAGTAGGGCATAACTTAGCTTTATTTTTTCATTCTTCCTCCAGACTTGTGGCCACACAGCTGCAAATTTGTGAACTTCATGGGAAAAGCCTCTTCCTCTAGACACAGGAGATGAGCCCAATCCCAATGCTAAGATCCTTTATGTGCCCTTGGGCTTTTACTCCATATCTGAAGTCTGCCAGACCCCTCACTGTGTAAGCTTTCTGTTTCAACCTTGAAAAGACCTTTTTGAATGTTTTAAAATAACCATGTTGTCATTCCTTAGTTAAAAAAGAGCTTTTTTTCCCTCTGTTTTTTCTTCCCTTCAACCTCAATTGTTCAGACTTTTTAATAATTCATATCCCTTTTGACTTCACACACTTGCTTGTGCTACCTATGGAGCTCAGTGAGAAATGTGCTCTTTGCAGAGCTCGAAAGATCAACTGAGAAATTAGTTAAAACGATGTAGGTGGAGGGTTATGTTTCACCTGCTAATTGAAGTGCTAAACCTGCAGGTGTTGGGGCTCCTGCAGCAGCCTGGCCGAAATGCCAGTGCAAAGTTTTTATTGCTGGCTGATTTCTCCAGCAAGCATGGATGCTGGCTTTGTAGATGTGAGTTGTTGCTGATGAAACTGTGAATTGGAAATTCCCTATCTCTGTGTATTACATCTCGGCTGGAATATTATGGTGTTTTGTTTTGCACAGACTAGTAGAGGGAAGGTTGGAGAACTTCACTAGTCTTTCATTCCTTTAGCGGTTTCTTTAAGCTTCCTTTTCTTGGAAGTCTCAGGTGTTGTGCTCTCTTACTGACTTAAAAAATATAATTTTGATAGCCTAATCCTGCAAAAAGGCAAAGTCAGAGTATTTCTTCAGGAAAGTCTCATAGCTGCATACATACAAGATTTGATTTTTAATTATTGCTACACCCTCTAGCTATAATAAAAGACCTGCCAGCATATTCATGCTGTCCCTATACATATTCAGAGGTTTGGAAAGTAGAGATTTAGATTCGTTCTGGATTGAGGTTAGGCAAGCAAGGTCTTTTCTTCGGCATGACTTTCAGTTCAGTTTGGTGACTGATCAGTTCCGTTGTCTGAATTGTGTATGCACAAAGAGAAACAGGGTCGCGCTTTTGCATACATTCAATTTCTGTATTTATAAATCAGAATCTGCCTCCATTTTAGAAATGAAATGTCATTGCCTTCAGCTTATAAAGAGCAGCTGCCACTGCCATTAAAACTTTGAAATGTTCTCTTGAGAACTCTGAGAGTGCATCTGTCGGAGCCTCATAGTGGTCTGAGCTTACAAGTGAGAGCAAAGCGTCCCTTATTACTTGAGAGTTTAGACAATAGATCAAAGAATTGAGGTTTAAACAGCTATCTTTCTTGGATGAGCCTGTCTGCATGGGTGGTTGCAAAGTACCAGCTGAAAAGGACAGCCTTGCTGCTCCCAAGCTTAGGCAGAGTACTGCTGTTGACTTCTTTAGAAGTCCTAAGCTATCAATACACTTCACTAGCATAAGAAAGACCTTTGGTTGCTTTTTGCAGCAGGCTTTTGCTGTGGCATGGCCACACTGCAGTGCAGAGCATCTTTCTGAGCATCTTTTCCCATCAGGTCTCAGCTTCTAGCAACCGACTGTGCCGCAACTGTGCACATCACCGAAGGAGGAAGCCTCAGCTCTGTTCATACAGACGTTGTTTGCCGTGGCTGCACTGTGAGGACACTACCACACACTTGGAACTAGCTGGACACATTATGCTTGCCCTTAAATGTTCAGCACATCAGTAAGAGATGTAGTTGCATACTGTAAGATCACTATACTGCAGCTGAAGGCCTGCCTCAGTTCCTGCAACTGTGAAACCTTGTCTACACATCAGAGATCTTTAAAAAGTAATTTGTAACTATGTCTTCCACAGCTTGGCTACGTCTTGCTGTTGCCTGTACCTCTTCTCTTGATGGTCCTGCTCACAAACACCGTCTTGTGCTCCAGGTTTGAGTTAATAATCAAATTAATTCTAAAGATTTTTTTTTTTCCTCTGGACTTTGTACACAGAAAATAAGAAGGGATAGAAAAGCTAAAGTTGTCTATTTGGGTAATTTCATGGTGTCTTTTAGCTTTCTGGGTTTCATATCTAATTAATGAAGTCCCTTGGCACCTCTGGAGGTTGTACAGCTCTGAGCTCATTATTGGCACCTTCCAAACAATGACTATAAAATGCTCTGAATAAAGAGGTAGTGATTGGGTGGTTTTGGGTTTGTTTTTTGTTTTTGTTTTTAACAAGCAAGGTCATCTAGATTGTCATCCTTCTTACATCTTTTCCTCATTCTTTTCTTCCTTTCCCTCTTTATTTTTGAAAGTCTTCTCAAAGAATAGCATGTGAGAAAGAAACAGGGTTAGCGTGGGTGCTCCCTCTGCAGTGGGCAATCAGAATTGTGGTCTTTCCTCACGGCGTTACAGTTCTTGTGTTGAGTCATTTTGGTTTAGGAATAGGGTTACCATTGTGCAGTTCAACTCCCAGCACCAGGAAATTGATCAATGACACTCGCTTGAGCCCACGCTCTCATTTCATCTCTGAATCCTGACAGATAAGGTGGGATGGTGTTGTAAGTGGGTGGATTTTGGCCTTTCATACCGCTGTGAGGCTGGTGGCTTCTTATACACTAAACAGCTCCAATTAAGACTATGTGCTTGGCCAGTTAAGTGGGTTAAAAAATAAGTGTAATCTCAGGGCGAGAGTTTGGGCTGTGCAGTCAGTTGATTTCACTGTGTGGACTGATGAGTGTTACCTGGAGCTCTCCAGCCAAGGTGAGGCGATGGCAGCGCTGCCGGCGTGTGAGCTCCAAGCTCCTTGTGCAGCAGCATCCTGGGGCTGAGGGAGGACAGAGCAGTGCACGGGGCGGGCACGGAGGTGTCTCAGGCTCAGGGGTCAGTAGAGTCATGGACTGGTAAGTGTCGAGCCTGCAAACCTTCCAAGTTCAAGTGTTTGACTGCACTTGAATTCTCTTCCCCCGGGGGAGAAGAAAAAGCTTTAATTTATGAAGTGTCACAACACATTACAGCACATCACATCCCAACATGCTGCTGCATGGAGATGACGTTTGTTTGCTTTAATTCCTCAAAATAGCTTTTATTTAGAGCAAATGTTCCCCGTTAATTCGAACAGTTCTCATTTTCCTGTGCTCTGTACTTGCCGGTTCCCATGGGGACAGTTGTTCCTGCAGTGCTTTGCCCTGTGTTGGTGAGCTGTCAGACCTCGTCAGGGGTTTTAATTATTTTTCTTATTAGTAATGGAGAACTTCTTTGTTGCCTCTGAACACAAATACTCACTAGACAGGGTGCAGTGATGCTTATACTTTTTAATTTTAGTGCTCTGACATACCCAGTGTTTGCAGTCCTGCGAGGAATCAGGGTGGTTTTTTGGCAGAGGAGCAGGCTCCAGGTGTTTGGCAGTCACTTGACTGGCTGAGGCGGTGGGAGCCCATGTGGGCCCCAAGCTGGGAAGTTCAGCCACCTGTCTCCTAGTGTGCAGTACATTTTGCCTCCTGTGGGAGCAACATCTGTACAGGTATAATATCCCAAATCTCTGGGGTTTGTCATTTAATGAATCCCAGAATGGACGATTTAACACCTACCGCAACTGGCTTTACATAGAGTTTTAATGTGACTTTTGTGTTCCAAGTGGTGACCAAAAGATGGGCAAATACTGAATAAACACATCCAAAATATGTAAGATGCATATCTTGTCTATTTGGCAATTAGTTGTTGGGCTATTTTCACAGGTATATGCAGACCCTTGCACTTTTTTAACAACTTTATGACAGTTGGGAAAGTTCCTGGAGCAGGAATCTTCTTCCATCTTTCTTTGATTGGAATAAGCAGACAAGTCAGGTGGTTGTCAATGGCATTGCTGTTTGTTTCCTTCAAATCGTTTTCCTTTTCATCCAGTCTCTGTCACTCTCCTTCATTTTGCTATGTCTCTTGTGAGCAGAGAGCCAGAGCTGCCTGTGCTGTCGAAGGACTTCTGCTTCTCACTTCTCCAAGTGGTTCAATGCCTTAGCAAATCCCAGGTCTATGTTGCATCAAGCCCTGTGTCACACTACTTCTACTGGAAACTGCTGCTGTCAGAAAGCGTAACTATGAGCAAGGTGAGGACACTCAACAAGCAGTGGAAAACACAGTAATTTTTGATTCTTCCTGCTCTGTGTGCATTCCTGGAAACATTTCTGCTGTTTCTTTTCTTGATCCTCAACTTGGAGCCGTACTCATCTCTAGATAGGTACTGCAGAAACAAAATGGAAAAATTTCAATATGACCAACAAGCTTGCAATGGGTAAGCAAATATGTGAAAGAGTCTTCATGAAGAGCTTGTGTCTCTGGTGCCTCCTTAGATTACTGTCTCGTGGGCTTTGGGAATCACAAATAAATTAGCCCTTCTGCAAACCACGCATCATGCAAACAAGCCTGCCTAGGCTTCTGAGCATATTTGAATACTCTCCTTTGGATGGAGCAGTGGCTTCGGCTATTGGGGAAAGCAAGAACTTAAGATCTCAGAATAATGTCAAAACTATTTCATTTTCAGAAACATTTTCCCTTATGGTTGAAAAAGCTAAATTAGTAAGGGAGACTGTTTTGGAAGAGAGAACAAGCGGGGGAATGGTGTGAAGCAGGAGGGGATAAGTGAACAAGCAGGTTGGTCTGTTGATAGGGGAGTCCCAGCACAATCAAAGGCAGTGTTTGTGTAATTTAATAGCAGAGTGTACCTCTTGCTTTCCTTTTCTTGCCTCAAAACTGTCTTGTGCTATTATGTTGTAAAGTAACCTGCATACATTTAATCGTAGCTGGTTGTGATTTTTGTTTCCCATAGTGTCTCCAGATGTCTATGTAGGACTTGGCCCCTCTCCTGAAGTGAAGAACAAGGCTGCAAGGAGACTCTGAAGTGTAATGGCCTGAGCTTTGGGCATTTGGAGCAGTCCTTTCTGTAGTGGATGGATCAGCTAGAGCTACTGCCACTCAAAAGTTATCAAAACAGCAATGAATACTCACTGTGGCTGGAAGGCCTCGTTGCATCAGGTGCCTTCCTCCCAAGCGTTAACACCACAATGTTAGACTGCCTTTAACTAGAGGCTAAGGGATTGTTCATATACAAATACCTATAAAACTTACATACAATATTTTTTCCCCTTTCATAACAGCACATTATTTCTGACTGTCAGCATTTCTGTGGAGCTGATCTTGTTCAACCAAATAACATCCTCTTTTTCTGGGCAGAAACCCAACTCACTTTCCTCCTTCCCCTTTCCTTCATTTCTATTCCTCAGTATTCTCCATATCCAATGGCAGATAAATAATAACGTCAATAGAAGGCACAATCACCCAGTTTATTCCATACTGCTTTGTGCTTCCTTTTCTGCTCATCATGGTGGTTTGGTTTTTTTTTTTTCAGTATTTATGAGTTAAAGCTCAGAAAGCAGTAAGCTTTTTCAAGTGCAGAGAATGCCAGGATTTTCCCTGCTTTGGGCATGGAAGCTTTAAAAAAGTTTTTGACAATTTTAATTCGGTACACAAAAATCCCCACTCGGTTTATGAAATACAATTACTGTTTTGTATTCGGGAGACTACTGTGTTACCCATTGATTCTCCCAAACCCAAGAGCCATGGGACAAACCTCAAACAGTGTTGATTTTCTGTGTGCAAGGATTATGTGTGGAAACTGCTTTTGACTGTTGTTCCTTGTCTGAGATACATTTCTTTCAAGGGAGCATGTGACAGTTCTGTCCCATGCCTGCCTTGCATTCCTCATGCAGTTTAAGGTGTTGCCTTTAACCTTTAAAGCTTGAAATAGGATGAGTGGTGTGTGGGGTAGCTCAGGTGAATCTGTTGATTTCCCATCCTGCTAACAGCCAGTTGGTTTAAGGAGGAACAGTTTAACTTGAGGCCTTTGGTTCTGTGATACCTTTCATGTGTTGTCTTGCCAGTGCCTGCATGTGTCATCCTTTACGATAAACGACGGATTCTCCTGGAATTCCCCTGTGTGTGCGGTGTGGAAGACAAAGGAGCATCATCTGGGCTGGGGCGCAGTGGGAGAAGTCCCTGGTTCGGCAGAGCTCTGTGGGAGTACATGGAGTACTCATGTAGGCGTTCTGTGTGCGTGGCTCCTGGTGTTATACAAGTGTGAGATAGGCAAAATTGTAAAAGCTGTGAAAGAAATTAGTAAAATTGAGGGTGAAGGGAAAAAAAGTGTGGAATGTTTGCCTCAGACAGGTCGAATGAACAAGCCAGGGTCACAGTGAAGTACTTGGTGCTTTGTGCAGCTGCCTCTCTTTCCTATTTTCACTTTCCTGGGAAGGAGTTGGAGCCAGACAGCAGGTTCCCTCGGCTGCTGTGCTCAAGCTCAGTTAGGCAGAACCCATAGATTCACTTCATTTTGTGTCCTCTGACCTGTTCCTGGGTGTGTACTTCATTCTCACCTACTCCTTGCTACTTATCGTAAGGGATAATGTGAACTTTCTGGGAAGCTTTCTTTCTAAGTGACGTTTATTTGTATTGCCTGGTGCCTTAATGCATTGCTTTGCCTTCAGCAAAAGAGAATGAAAAGAAAAGGGTGATAGCAGTGAAAGAAGAGGGTTGTTAGGTATCATGATGTTAGTATTCTTCGGAGAGATGGTACTGTAGTTGGAGGAACTAATCTTTGTTTGCATAAGTAGACAGAAATGCTGGCAATTTACAGCATCCGCTGGTACCCAGATCTCAACTCACATTTCCAAAGAGAATCATCAAGACAGAAGATAAACAGCTGGTACAGGCAAAAGGAAAATAAGCTTGTAAGTGTTTAAAGAAAAAAAAAAGTGTTAATTTTTATGAAGTGTCATGTGCTGGCTTCTAAACAAATGAAATTTAACAGCAGGGGCAGGGAAGTGGAAGGGCTTCTTTTTGTTTTAAACATCTGAGATTTAAAGTCTTGGTTCCTCTCGTAGCAGCTTCAGAGCACCCCTGTATTTTTGTATGAGGTTCCTTCTAGTACAACTTCATGTATGCTAGCGCAAAAAGAGAGCTAGCATGGATGGGTTTTGGACATTCTGATGTGCTTTAAACTGGTCCAAGCATCAGACTGTGGCTGCACAAGCTTCTAATATTAGATTTTAACCTGATCATGATTGGAGGATTCACTGGTGGCTTCAGGGGCACTGGTGGCCAAGAGACAAGGCAGACCTTGAACGCAAGGTCTGGATGCCACATACAGGGTGCTCAAATTTAGAGTCCCTTTCTTCCTAAGAAGTGAAGCATTTGCCTAAACTTGGAAGTATTGATCACTAAATAATTATTAAACAGTTATATGTGAAAACAAAGTGTTTCTGGGGTCAACAGGCATGGAATTGTAGCTGCAGGGAAAATCAGTGCTGGGACTGTTGCTGAAAGAGCGTCTGATAGAGAATGCTGACTTGCAGCATCCTTGCAGGGAATGGGAAACAGCAGGTCTCCTGCTGGTCTGTGGATGTCTGTCTGCACAGGCAGGAGATAGGTCTGCATCCTGGCTGGGTTGATAACAAAGCAGAGTAAACAAGTCTTAAAAAAACCCTAAAACCCAAACTATAAATTCTCTACTCCTTGGGGGAAAATAAAGTGCTGAGTATTTACTGTCTTTCTCCCTCCCTCCCTCCTGTTCTTTCTCACTCCAGCCTTCTAGCGCTCACAGGGCCTAGCAGGGTTTTATGTGGAAATCTTTGGGATTATCTTCCAATTTTTTCTCAGATAATTCAGTTGAGAGGTTATACAGATCTGAACCGTTTGGAGATTGGGAATCACTAAGCTAGAGGCTTTAAGATGCTCACAGGCTCCCATCTGGACAGAAAAGTTCGATATTTATTGGACGTGCTATTAATTGGCTGAAAAATCCATCCTCCCTACTCTGTATTTTTTCTCAAGGCTGTTTTCTGAGGTTTGGGAAGGGCGGGAGGGTAAGTGTCTGTCCCAACTTTCCAAGTTCTCAACCTGGTAGAGTGTACTGAAAACTGCTGTGGCAACTTGCGATTTATATTCTGTGTGTTTCCGTGTGGTGCTTACCAAGCGAACGGGGGCTTGCCGCAATCTGTGCGCTGTCCTGGGCTGGGAATCCTGCAGCATCGCCCAGCCCACGCAGTGCTCCCAGTCAGTTGTCTGTCAGAGTAGGTGGCAGTGCATGCAGCAAGCCAGGCAGCACAGCTTGGAGAGCCGACCTGGAGACACATTTACGTGCGTGTGTTACTCAGAGAAGGTCTCCTGGCTAACGAGAACAAAAGATGCAAGCGCAGATTCCCTGCCGTAGCTCACGCCCAACAACCGTGCCTACAGCAGCATTCCCCTGCAGCAGTTTTGTCCCCATCTCTTCCAGTTACAAACCTGCAGCTGCCAGCTCTTCCCCACACTAGTGTTTGAAACAAATAAATTGTAATGAGATGAGCTGTCGTAGCTGTTACAGTATTTACAGGATAAATAGTTTCCACTTCACAGCCATCAATACCTCCGCCCTTTAAATCCATTAACTTCCTGACTGCTGTATGCTGCCTTAGTAATGGGCTGACACTGATTTAAGGCGAGAAAAACCCTATTCAGAGCTCTGCATTAGGGAGAGAGAATGTAAATTGTGACCAGGCCATTTGGCCTGGGACTAAAACTGTCTGCAAAAGTGACACATTTCAAACCACTTTTTGGGTTGCAACGGTGATGGTGCAGAATGTTCTTCTAGTCTTAGCAGGTGGATTAGCAGGAAACCTGGAAATTAGCAGTGCCGGCTTTCCTGAGAGTCTGTGATCTTAAAACTGGAGAAACACGGCTGGTATGGACTGCTCTGTAGCCTCATGTAAAACCCAGCTCTGCCCTGGACCATCATGCCTGCGGATGTTGGTGACATTGACACCCTGCATCAGTGAAAGTCTTTCAGAAAGATAAATACTTTATTTGAGCTGTGTTTGGTTCCTCTCTTGGACCTGTCATGGTGAAATCAGATGGTTACTATTTTTAATCTTTGGTAGCTGATTGTTTTAGAGGAATTGAAGCAGACTTCGCTTTTTTGTTGATGGCTGGAAACGAGTACCCTGCAGCCTCCCTCTTGCATTCTTAGTGTGACCGAGAGAGGAGAGGTGTGGAATCAGAATAGAAGATCTATCACATTCAGCCTGCAAGGCTATTATTTGAGCTGTCTCAGAAAATTTTAAGTTTTTTGCTGTTGTGTTAAAGCATTGGCAGTTGGATTTTGTTAAAGATGACACAAGCAGAGAGGTTTTATTTGAATCCCACCCACATGATCTTCAGGGATTTATATACAACAGAATATGAAGCTCCCTCTCATTTTTACATATTGCAGATTGGCCTTTTTATCTTGTGATGCAGGGAGTGTATCCCTGGGAGGAGGAGAGGTGTGTCATTTTTATTTTCTCCTGCTATACATCCTTTTTTTCTTCCCCTGGTATATTTTGTGCTTGTTGGTTAAAGCCTCTGCAGCCAGATATACCCGCACACTCCTCTCGCTGGCCTCTCTGCGGTGAGAGATTCTGTGTCACGGTGTATCCGTGGGCAGCAATTTTGCAGGTGGAAGCATATGACCCCAAGCAGCTAATACAAGAGCGGCTGTACTGGCTTCATCCAGCATGAGCAATCAGCACTGAACCCATCTTCTCCAAAGGCACAAACCTCATGTAATTTTGCTGCTGGTGTCTTTCTCATGAACCTTTCCTCTCCTGCTTAGATTGTGTCGGATATAGGACAGGCAGTGAGAATATGATTTCCGATGCTGTATCCTGCAGAACAGAGTGAGGGCCAGTCCGAGTGTCGTCTTTCCTACTTGTTTCCTTCCCATTGTTGTAGTGCTGATAGGTGATTGCTAGTCTCCATCAGAAATAAGCCCCCTAATTCCATTTGAGGGAGGACCGTGTAGAGAAAATATACAGCAAGAACTTCAGACGCAGCCTGTCACTTCCAGAGAGAAAAGGGAGAAATGAAAGGGCAGGTTGCTCTGCAGTCTGCCACTAAGTTTGCTCGTGCGGGCTTTGGGAGTAACGAGGGTGGGAGGTTTCCTGTGAGGCCACTTGTGCATAAAGCAGCCAAGCAATGTTGAGCATCTGTTTCATTATTAAACCATTATCATTAGTTATTTTCTCAAAGCCCAGTCAGTGGAAGAAGAGAAGGATTGTGGTTTTTTGCTGTGTGTATACCTGCAGGTTACTTCATTTCCTTTTTGGATATGATTAGTCTATTTGATGGTCATTAGATGAAAAACAGTAAAGTCATTAAAGAGCCATAGGTGCCCTCTGGAGCCACTTGCTGCACGTTGATAAAGGCAAATGGCAGTGTAATATAGAATATAATCTGATCACCACATCTAATTACAGACAAGAGTAAGCTGCTGAAGAATGATTCTGTAAGAATATTATAATTGTGTTCATACAGCATTTCCGACTTGAAAGCTGTGAGCAAATATCGACTAATCCTCCCAACAGCCCCTGAGGGTGGGAAGGTAAATCTATTACTGTTTATTAAGAACTTGTTTCAATTAACTTTAACCACTGTTAAAATAACTATGAATTGCTGGAAGAATTAGCAGTGTGAGCCTTGCAACAATTTTTAACATCTTGGGTGCCCCAGTACTGAGCAGCATTTCTGGTACCTCGGATAGAAGGACATCATTTGACTGGAATTAGTGTTTGGAAGCATCAGAAAAATGCCTGTTACATTTTATTTCCATTCATCTTTAGTGTCTTATTAAATACTAAATATTATTGTTTGGTAAATATTTAGCAAGCTCTCTGGGGCTTTGTAGAATGTATTGTTTTCAATAAACTTACACAGCACCATATTATTATTACTATTATTATAATTTGAGGAAATATTTTTATGTGCAGTGTAAAACTGCAGATGTTAGTAGTAATGTCTCTTTTTACATCATAGAACCACTGCAATTTTGCTCCTTTAATAGGTAACATTCTCTCCCAGCCCCAGGCTGGGGGACAGGGATGGAAATTGTACATAAAATCATCAAGCATAGCCAAGGCACCTGAAGGTGCACAAAATAGACAAAGTTTTGTTTTGACTACTTCTGGTTTGGAGTTCTAGATGATAGTGCTTGACATTGATCACCTGGCTGATGGCCCCTACAAATTTCTACTGAAGGCAGGTTGTGCTCTGGATGCTCAAACCTTCTGGTAGAGCAATGGCATTTCCTATGAAAGGCTGCTCTTGGAAATAGAGTAATTTTAAACTTTTTACTCGTCTTAGAGACTGAAGAATTCATGTTTCGTTTTGTAATGTGTGTCTTAATGGCAGATCAAAGATGGGGTGTCATTCCATAACCCTTGCTGTGTTTTTTTGTTTACTTTTTTTTTTTTTTTTTTTTTTTGGCAGTGGTTGAAGCTTTCTTCCAAATTTCTACCTAATGCATAGGCCAAAAAATTCAGTTGGGAGTAGAACATGGAACATTTTTATTAGTTGCATGAGAACTTGGCTTAGATTAAGTCTGTTCAAGCTTCTGAGAATTTATGCCCTGGGCAATCTCTCTCTCTCAAAAAAAGCACCATAGTTTGGGGTTTTTGATTGTTTATGTATATTATCACGCATGTTTATCATCTTTTTGGAACATTCCCCTCCATACAGAAACATGCTGCAAAGCTGTAGAGCGTGTACCATATTCTGCAGCTTTCTCGGTATTTTTCTTGTATGAACCTCCTGGATTTGACTCAATGCTTAAATAGTTATCAGGTGCTTACGATAGATGGCTGAGTCTCTTTTGCCCTTTTTTTGATCATATATGCTGAATGAAAAGCTGCTGTTTGTCACTTGTTTGGCAGACTCAGTGCCCTATGCAGCTTGTATTAATGCTAATGGGACCTGCATACACACTGAGGAGCCAAAAGAGCCAGGTTCCTCCTTAATCTACACTATCAGATAATGAATAGCTTGTCATAGTAGCCAAGGTGGCCTTTTGCTGCCCAGAAATTCAGTCTACCATGCCCTTATTGCTTAAACTGCATCTAAAAACTAATCAGTTTCCTCCCCTATTCTGACAGGTGAAATATGGGGTAGTGTATGAAAGACAAATCTTGAATGAGCAATAGCAATCGAATAGGCGAAGGGTGTGTGCAGATCCCTAGATCTTTCTTCCATTGGCACTGGAAGTCATTAGGTTTGGGTAGGCATTGGGAAACACCAGGCTGGTGCAGCTGAAGGTTTTGGGCAGCCTTCCTTGTTATTTGTTCCTCTTCAAGTGTAGCTCCTCACCCTTCTCCTTTTGTCTGTAGCTGATGTTCTGGGTACCTGGTACCTGCAGCAAATGGTCTCTCTGGGGAGGCTTCATGAGAGAAGACCCAAGGTGAAGGGTGAGGAGCAGCTGATTCTTCAGCAGTGCTGGGCTCTCCTGAACTCCTCACACTTTCCCTCTTCTTGATCTTTTCGTCTTTTAAAATAGTCTCTTACTGTATGTGTCATACTTAAGAACTGCCTTTTGTTCTGCAGTGTCTCACAATAAAATGCCAAGGGAGTTGGGACTGGGAAGACATTCTGCCAGAAGCTGCTTGGAAGCAGGGCAGTGCTGCTTGTCTGGGCAGTTTTCTTCCAGTTGTGTTTCCCAAACCAGCTTCCTTCTGAAACGTCCCCTCCACTCCCGATACAATACAGCGTTTTGAAGTTTGGTCATTTTTGTATGGATTTTCTTTTTATGACAATTGCAGCCCTTAAGAGCAAGTTAAAGTGATTGGGCTTTTTGGTGGCTTTTATTTTTTATTACTTTGTCTTTGGAAGCATTGATTGAGACTCCCAGCTGAGATTCTAGGCACATTCTGTGTGCTGCCTGCTCCTACTCTTTTCTTGTTCTCATGTGTTCTTGTTACTCTTGAATGCCTGAGCAGCCCTGGAGTTGCTTTTTCCTTAGTCAGAGTTGATTACAGTGATTTTGAGACAGGAAAGTCTATTTTATGACCCCTCAGCCGGGCTTGAGCGTAGCCCTCCCAGCGGAGCTGCTGACCCGCTTTGTATGGGCTGGCTGGCAGAGACAGCAGCTCTGGGTCTTCGGTGGTTGTCGTGCACCTTTTACAGATTAACCTCTGCTCTCTTCCCATGATATTGTTTTGTAGGCATGTTGACAAGCTGCTTTGATAATAAGGAGTGGGTGTGTATTAACTGGGAAAATGCTTTGGCTCACCTTCGGTTATTGTATGAGCCAATTAGGCAGCTGCCTCCCTCTGGTAACAGGGTTCGGGGTGGATAAAGCTGGTGGTTAACTATAGGTGGCAGCAGGTTTCTAATGCTGTTATTCTGTGTGCATGTTGTTGGTTTCTCCAAAGCGGAGGTGATGCTTCATTCAGACCTCAGCTCCTGTTCTTTGTTTAGCTGAAGCTTTTTTAGCTTAAGCTTTCATAGGGAAAAAACCTAGCTAGCTCAACAAGGCATTACTGCTCTAAGAATTTTCCATCTGCAGAGAAGGATGTGCTCTAATTGTCGCACTCTTTGATATTTATTAATTTGTAATGTATACCTATTTCCAGAACTACAATGTTTAAGAAGATTTCTGGCTTGGCTTGATTCCTGGCTGCCTTCTGTGCTCTACTCTCACAGGTTTTCTTGAACTTGGTAGAGATGCATAAGTTCCCATACGAGCATCATACTAGTGTTGAGTTCTCTGTAACCATCCCTTGAGCTGCCTTGCTGTGGCAGAGCAGCAGCCTCCAAGCTGCAATTGTCAGGCTCTTGCAGACCCGCGTGCTACTTCGGGGGCTGGGGAGGGTCTGTTAAAAGCAACTAAGAAAAATTGATTGTTTGAGGACTTAGTCTTCCTTGTAAGGTTCAGCACCTTCCCTGGAAAATGCCTTCAGAGGTCTGTAAATTGTAAAAGGCTGAAAAACACTGAGTAATACAGTGTAAAGAAAAACAAATCTATCCACTAGGAATCACCATTAAATCTGTCACTATTAGTGCTATAAATAGGAACATTTTGGACAGCAAAGCGCAAGCACTTCTCTTAATTGTGCTGTAAAACATTTGTTTATGAGAGTTGTGGCAAATGTGGTGATAGATGTTCTGCTGTAACAAAAGAAACATGCATATCTCTTAAATTCCTTGAATTGAAAACCAAATTAACTTCCAGTTTTATTTTCTAGATCAAAACTTTGCACTTGATCACACCTGATCTTTCTTATGCTTGCTGCAGGCTGCTTCCCTGGTGGGCAGGATTTCCCGAGCAGTGTGGCACTGATGGTGAAACAGGGACTCCAGCAGGACATTTCAAAAGTCTCATACCTGAAGCTACCTGAAGGCATTTTGGGAATACTAAATACTTAAGGAATGTTGATTTGTTGAAAGAGAATGATTTGCGCTATGGAGATTGTCATGGGAAGAGTATCCTGTTTCCAGGAAGCAGTTTCAAGTAAAATTTTAGAAGCTCCCTTCTGTGTTCAGAACTGTCACTTGTGAAGTAAGACATCGGGCTTCAGCTTCTTCCTCTCCCTGAATTAAGACCAGGGCTTGAACTTCATTTTTCCCATACTAGGCGAGAGTCCTGGCTGATGACTTGGCAGCTCTTAGATGGGGCTTTCTTGCTCAGTCTCTCTTGGAGCAAAGTCTGAAAAACCTCGTGGTTTCATTCACAGAGGAACCAGGAGAAGGTAGGAAATCCTGGAGTGGCATGGGATGAACAACCATTGCCACTCACCTGTAGACGTGACACATGTTGCCATCTGGATGTCTGTTCTGACTCCTGTAGGCTTTCCTTCAGTGTTCTGGCAGGTGAGCATATGCTTGTTCTACACAGTGCGTAGGCAAATTTCCCCATAAGGACCTTGGTGTTAAATGCAGCTGTACAGCTTTTAATATGCAGCGTGACTGGTTAAAGCTAGTTTAGCTGTCATCTCTGCGTAGTACCAATTAGGGTACTGAGAAATTAAATTAAGCCATTTTTTTACAGCTAAGAGTCTAATGCTTCCCATTCCAAGGGGCTGGGTCTTTCCTTGAGTCCTCAATGATACTCTAGTATCCCTTTACATCTCAGAACACTCCTTTCACCCCCAGTGTCACTCATCCTAACTTCATCCTGCAGTCAATTAAAAAAGAAAAGTACTTGGTTTCCCAGGAGTTCAGTGTGTTCATGCACAAGCCCTTTAGCATTAGTCCAAGAATCAAACCACCGGGTGGTAGATGTGTCTCTCTTGCCCTTACTCATGTGCACCCTCTGCAGCTTTCCACCGACCAGGAAAAACCAGCAGCACTTCTGACCCATGATACTTCCAGTTGCTGCTGTTGCCTAATGAAATGCTCCAAAGCTAGCAGGATGATGTTTTGGTTTGTAGTCCAGGCTCAGAAGGTGATGGTTTTGAATGGGTCTCAGTTCGTAAGCTAATACTTTTTGTCTGCTGGTAGAAATTACAGAGCCCCAACACTGCTCATTTTTTTTGCAGTCGTTGTTCCCTCTTTTCATTTGTTTGCCATATACTCTGAGTAGAGGCTGTAGTGGGACGGCAGATGAATGTAACCATTAAATTTTGCTGGAAATGATGAAATGAAAGTGCATATTATATTCATACCTGATGCATCATTCTCCCGCCTCTACCTTCCGGCCCATCACATTCCAGTCTATTTCAGAGATTTAGGTGCATTTATGTCAGATCTCTCGTCCCAGAATACAATCTACATCCAATTATCAACCCTTAGGGATACATTAGATGTAACTATTATATCTTCTTCTGTCAATAAAATTATAATTATGGAATGCACAAATGTCCTACTTCGGTTTCTAAAAGCATCACGGAAAAGAAAGAGATGAAATGAAAGGACCGTTATGCTGCTTCTTACACATGCTTATCCGCAGATTGCCAGAATCTCAACTTGAGGTATGTATCTCCTCTTTCTGTCTGCTGCTGACAAATACTCAGCCCTGAACAAGCGAATGCCTGCATAAGATCTGACAAAATTAGATACAAAGATGAATTAGGCTTTTCCCCCGTTTGTTCACGAGCCATGCCCAGGAGAATCACGAGGGCCTGAGTGACTTGTACAGCTTCAGTCGGGACTGTCACGTACAGATTTTACAGCCTGTCGACACAGAAATACTCGGTTAAGTGGAACCTAGTTAATGAGAGAGTTGAATTTCAGATATATTAGAGCTCACTAAACCCCTTCAACACTCTCCTTGAGAAATAAATTGCTCTGAGTTCTCATTAGCTTGCTCAGATCCCTTTTACTTCTGACTGAAAACATCTGTACGCGAGTTCCTTAGTTAATGCACCTTAAACTTATACCTGTACTTAATTTGGCTTAACTTGCCCGGGTTTCCCTTAATTGCAGATAAACCCTAAGTGAAACAAGCCCTATTTAATTAGCTCAGCAGTGTCTGGAGGGCAGTAGTCACTCTTTATCAGATAAAGGTCCTGTTCTCCTTTTCAGGCGGGCATGGTTAGTTACCTGTGCTCATGAAACAGTCATCTCTGGGTGGAAAGAAAGAATTTCATCTCCTTAGAAAACTGCACAGCACTTAAAGGAGTAAGCGGAAAGAGAGAATTTATTCTATGTGCAGATTATTCTGTAATAGTCTGCTCCACTGTGGTTTTGCACCTTCATTTGAACTTTCTGGTGTGGACTACTGTCAGAGGCAGAAGGGAAGGCTTAGATGATCTCTTGCTGATTCAAGAACGTGGGAATTTCCATACTCTGAGCTAAGGCTCTGTGGCAGGGCTGGAGGCAGGGCTAACAGCGTCTCTTTCAGCCAGTGCATAAAACAGAATTTCATTTTCTAGTACTTCTAACCCAAACATTTCCACAGACAAAAGTACTCATTCAAAACACTGGCATCTGGCACTTTCTACTTTAATTCTCAGTTTTTAAGCTGGAGCTCTTACCTGAGTGCCAAGGAAACGGGAAGAGGAGGATGTCCTAAACTGCAGAAATACCTGAAGGCAGGATGACTTGGTCAAGGATTTGGTGATCACTACTAGTAAAGGGAAAACACTTGGGCTAAGTTTAAAAAAAAAAAAAACCACCAAAAATAAACCACAGCTGAAAGGACGTGGTAACAGTTGCTCTACTGTGTGATACCCACCAGAAGCGTTTGCCTAGATTCAGAAACGTACTGGGCTATAGGTGAGATTTGTGCAGTAGCCTGTACGTAGGCTGCATGGAAGAGGTAAGATTTTATGAGGGATCAGGAGCATAAATCTGGTGGTTAATATTTTAGGAGCACAGAGTTTAATGGGCAGTCAGATTTTCAGTTCAGGTCTCCCATGGGATTAATACTTACCAGAAATTTTGCTGAGAGATAACCATGGTGAGCATCTCTAAAACTCAGAGAGCTGTTTGATACAATCAATGAACTTGCAAGGATTGAACAGTACTCAGTTTCATCCCTGCCTGTTACACCTTAAGGAGTTTGTTATCACTAAACCAAGTACAGGTTAGGACTGGACAAAGGAAGTTTTAAAATGAGGAGACTTCCATCTTTGTTTCCCAAATTGCCCTGTTGCTGTACACCATTGCCATCTTGAGGTGGAGGACCGATCGCTATCAAAAGCCGCGTGGTATCCTTCCCATTGTCACCGTTATACTCTTTCAAGGTGCTGCTATTTCTGAAATCCCCAGCGTTCCTGTAAGATGAAGGTTAGTTGTGTGTTTACTTAAAACTTCCTTGCAGAAATGTCTTTCCCTGCTTTGTGTATGCATGCATGTGCATGCATGTCTGCATGCTGGTATATCATAGAAAAAATGACTGCTTTGGAAGGCTACTCTTCTTTTTGCCCTTTTAAAATTACCTCTCTAATTTACAGTGTCCTGTGGGCTGTTTGTGCTTGAGTAGGTGACTGCAATATAATCTCAGGAAGAAAACAAATGAGACTTGGAAGCAGCAAAACTAGTCTGGTTGCGGGAGGATGGGTAACAAAAGAAACGTGATGAAAAAACGCTTGCCTGCTTTCTGCCTATGGTATAACGCTATATAATTTATAACTGTTCTCTGCAAAGTGTCTGAGGCAGTTCCAGGTGCTGGGGAGTTAAATTAACCCCTGTGGCGCGTAGTTATCGGCAGAGGCCAGACCTGTGGATCGATACCTCAGTGCAGTGAGTCACCGTATCAACTGGGGAAAGTGAATCTGTAAGCTCCTTATTTCTCCATTCTTTTAATCACAGGGCTGTGTCTGGCAGTGATGAAGATGGAGCAGACGCAAATGTCTGATGCTTGAAGCTCTTTGATTTCTGAGTTGATGGGGTAAAGCCAATGAAACAGTGTGAGAGACTCAGAGAGCTGATAGTGTATTGCCTTTTTTCCAAGTCTCCTTGGTCCCCATTCTCCTTTTTCTTCCCTCCTTCCCCACAGATCTGGTTACACTTAGTAGCTGCATGAACTGTGCTTTGCTTGACCGACACAGATAATTTCTAGCATTACTAGTTAAGCCTATTTTTTGTTATTATTAATAATAAAGGCTGTTTTAGTCTCGCTTAAATGGATTAGCCTTGCTCCTGCCTGCTTTTTGATTGTTTTTGCTGCTGGGGGCTCACTCTTCCAATGCGAGTTCTTGCAGATAGAGTTATTGCCGAGCTGGTCCGTCACTGAGGCATACCTAATATGGATCAGGCTGGGGGCTGGTGTAATTGGGTTTTCAGCGAGCTACCGCACCAGAAGAACGTGTCTCACTCCAAGAATGAGAATTTTCATTGTGGCTATAGAAGATATTTGCACAGCTGCAGAGTCAGCCGCCTCCGTTCACGTGCCCTCAAAGCTTGTGGGTGCATCCATTTTCTGCATGCAGCCCCCTGAGTTCGTGCCTGTTGACAGCTGAATCTTCATGCCTCCCTGAAGACCATGTGTGTCTTCCAGATCTATTACCAACCCCTCCACCTCCACCTTTAAAAAACAACCAAAAAAATCAGCTACATTCTTCCCTGTTATTTTTCTCTAAACTTGGTTACCCATTAGTTGCCCATGTAGAGGGCACTGGTAAACGAAGTACCATGTTGTTCTTTCCCAGCTGCACCCACTCTCTAGAGGACCTGAAGATTGGCATCTGTAGCCATCACCTAACAGAAAAATAAACAGGACCAAACAACTGCAGTGGGTTTCTTACAAAGTCAAATGTAACCTGCCTATCAAAACCGCTCCCCTTCCTTCCTCTCACAATAGGTGAATTATTTTTGCTTTTTGAACAATGACAGGGCTCACTGGCCTTAAAACTAGTTGTCCCTCAGCTGAGACTTGAAGCAGTTACAACATAAGCTGGCCTTTTAGTTGAAGAGTGGATGCTGTGGATGGATAACGTGGGTGATTGATTTCCATCATTAATGAAGGCTGAGTTTACAGTGGCTCCTCAGCTTAATAGCTGAGCTTCTGGCCATTGTTCTAAATCTTCCATCCCTCAGTTTATGTTCTGACTTCTAACCTCTCTTTCTAGTTCAGTTCCTGTGTTTGTTCTGCATCCAGTTGCAGACATTGATCCTAACCACTGGGCATGACTGTTCATGCCTCTTTCTCTTGAAAAATCATCTGAGCCAGGACTGAACTTTCTGGGTTTCCTGTTGCTTTTCTCAAACTGTAGTCATCCTCTCCCAGCCGTGGAGAGTAAATACATATGTGCAGATTTCTGCATCGCTGTTCCTAGCGCAGCCAGGGACATTCCTGCATAACAATGGGGGGTATTATTTATCTCAGTGTGCTGACCATGTTGTCCAAGTTGGTTGTCCTCATCCATCTTCTCCCCAGCTTCTTGCACGTGGGCAGTTCTTTATCCCGCAGCTCTCTTCCTTTTTATTCACGTATGAAGGCACATTTTAATACTTAATGCAGGTCAAATAAAAAATTACTCTTATGCTGAAGTAATATCTAGAGAGGGATTTTAACCCCTTAGTTTTATTGGGAAAAACATTAGAAAAGGCCTTCACTAGACAAGTACATGTTGGTTTTAGATCTTTTGATTGGAAAATGTCTGTATGAGCTTGAACATGAATAACCGGTTTTAATTCTTACAATTTTTACTTCAGTGCAAGTTTGTTTATGATCCCAAGACACTGGGTGAGGCTCATGTGAAAGACTCTCAGGGTGAGTTTGTGGGTCTTTGAGCTCTGATGACAACACCATGCTTCATCTCAGCCGTAACAGAAAAGTAACTGTGATCGTAAGAATTGTGTCAGCCACAGGCAAAGGGCTAATGTTGCAACAGAACTGCATTAAAAACGTTTTCTTTGGCTCACTGGCACTTGAGGATGGATTGTAAACAAGCCCCTGCAAGGAAGCCAGCGCACAAACAGGTAGACAGTAGCCGATATTGTCTGGATCCTGCAGATGGGAAGTTAGTGGCTTCACTGCTGGGCTTCTGATTTGGCATTCATTGTGCTGTGTGCATTGGCACAAAGGTTCTTGTAGAGAAGGAGCAACTGGGATTGGAAGGGTATTGATAGGAAATAATGGGGAGCAGAATCAGGTGGAGAAAAGGGGGAGGAAAGATCAGCGTTCTCTTTCTTCATCCCAGCGTGGTTTGTGTTTGGAGGACTGGCAGGAGAGCTGTGAGTGGGTTTTCCACAGACCGGCTCCAGCTGGCTAGGTGAGGTCGCTGGGCTTTTGAAATACTTGAGGTGGTGGTTTTAAACAAATGACTACCTCAACACAAGCAGGAATAAAGCAATCTTGTATAGTCTCAGTCATACAGTGACCACTTTGTTCTGCCTTCGCTGCTCACAGTGAAATGACTTGGCTTGTTCAGATGGAGGATTTGCATCCTTTCGTGGTCATCTGCCACCATCCGAACTCTGCCTGAGTCTGCACTGCAGATGCTCTGTGCTTCTGCTCTTCCAGAACTGAATTTATATTTTCAGTTCTTAGAGTGAAAGTATTGAAGCCCTGGTGAAAACAAATAGCTGGAAACAGAAAAATCTTTTAATTTAACCCTGACTCTGCCAGGATGTGTTCCAATGCAAGTGACCAAGGGGAAACTCCCTGCACCCCAGTTGACGCAGAACAAGCCAGCAGCTGGGAAGTTTGCTGATACCAAATGCCTTGTGGTAGCAGCACCATAGTTACAGGTGTATGCTGAAAGGAGTTATAGTTGGGGTGTATTTTTTCCCTTCTGAAAGAAGGTGACTAGCCAGGGACAGTTTACACATAGTTTTAATTTTTGTGTTCTTGGATGTTTCTCTTTAACTGTTGTTTGGCTTTTTTCTTTATAAAAATTTAATATGAAGTCACTGAGTTCAGGTTAAGGCTGAAATTATGTGTTTCTTGGTAGTCCTAGTTCTCAATATTGACCAGAGAATTTAAAAAGATTAATAGCCCACATCTGTGAGGATCCCTCAGAAGTACATCATGAGTAAACTGGCCATGGGGGTAGGTGGGTGTCTGTGTGTATATTCTTTTTTTATGCTGGGTTTAGGATCATCTTCTGTTTATGCACATTGTATAGAAGCCTAAGTGGTAGAGGGCTGAGGGCTGGAAGCTGACAAGATTGAATGGGTCAATTTTATGAATTGACAAACACAAGATTTCCTCCTTCACATGCTATGCTTCTCTGCTATAACAAAGAAAGATGAAATGTTTAGTCTTGCTGGTGTATGAAAGCTTTCTCAGAGGCTAAGCACTTCAAATAAGTAAATAAAGCAGAAGTTTCAAGTACAGACCTTACTTGTGAAGCAGAATTACACTATACATACGCATCTAACATAAGCCTGCAACAGCAAGGAATCACAAAGCTGAGTCCTTGTTAGGTGGCTAAATAGTAGCTTTCTGGTAGTGGCTGAGGGACCTTTGCCGTTGCCGTACTCCTGGTGGATTATGCTGGAGGTGGAGTACAGTCACTGAATCCAACTGCTTCAGAACAGGTTTGGGGGTTTTCTCTTTTCTTTTAACAGGAGCAAAATGGGGAAAATCCCTTCTTTTACCATTTAATGCAAAAAAGAACTGCTTGAAAGCTTTAAACCTTGCTCTCATTTTCCCTTCTTTCCTCTCTCTCCCTTCCTGATTCATATCTGATTTGCAGAAAGACAGGGTCAGCCAGATCCATCGCTTCCCCCCGAGAAGTTTTGATATCTCTCTGTAGTGCCAAGGTGAGCTGCGTGGGCAAGAGAAAAGCTGTGGCCCCAGCTCTGCATGCCCATTTCTGTCTGTCAGCAAGCTCCAACAGGAGGGCGTTAGTCGTGCTTGTGCCAGAATCCCATGCTTTTTCTCTTGGGGACCTTGCCCTGAATCACCCGAACAGTACTGCCCTAGACCTCCTCAGAAGGACACCAGCACACTTTGGAGCAAAGCCAGAGTCTTGCTGGCTATGTGGGAGCTGAGTTTCCCACTGCTGCCTCTCAAGAGGAACATAGCAGCTGTTTTATGACAACACTATTTGACAAAACTACTTTTGCTAATGGTGAAGGGTTGCATTTTAGCACAGTATTAGTATTTCTTCCCAAACATGAAATGTAAGTGTAGCCTATATATCTCCTGGGTACTGATGAGATTATAACTCCCATGGACTAACTTTCTGCACTGAAGAACACTGGCAATGGGCTGTGAAATAAAGATGGTTTGGGGATTGTGCTGCTCTAAGTAACGTATTTCATAGTAGGTAGGACACGTAGTGTCTCTGGCAGTTGCACAGCATTGCATGGACCAAAGGTATATTCGAAGACACATTGTGGGCAGCATCATACCCTCCACACCATGCACTGTTCTGTCTTCCCACCTGCAAATAAGCTTTTGTAGCCTTCATGGCTTTGAGTATTTGGTAGTTTGAGATGACTTATCTGCAGTTGGCGTTGTTGGCAGCCTACATCAGGCAACTTGTCAGGGAGCAGCTGTTCTTCTCTCCCCTCCCCATCCTATTCCAACCCACTTGCATGTCAACTGCAGTGTACTGTTGCCTTACCAGTCATCTCGGAGAAGAGGTGGTTTGAATTATTTTCACCAAGAGTGTTGTGCTTGCTACAGTTTTCAGTGAGAAAAATGTTCATCATCGCCTCATAGATGGAAAAAGGTACTGCCTTCTCCCTTGCAATATCCAGTGGCAGCAAGACACTTCAGGCTATATTTTCTTACCCTTCCACCTCAGAGGCTGGCTGTCTGATTTGCTGAGTTGTGTAAAAAGACAAAGTGACCACCATGTGCCTGTATTGTTCTCTGACTGTGTTCCCATTCCTTGTGTTCTTTTAAGGACTGAATTTGCACACAGCTCATCGTGCACGTTATTTCCTGCTTCCTGCAGATGCGAGCCCAGCAGAATAATACGCATGACCCAGGTGTCTGGATACCCTGGTAACAGAACCTAGATGGGTGGGTTGTGTGCTGGATGTCCTAAAATCTTACATTTTTGTGTAGCTGATCTGGTAATTTGTGAAATGTCAGTGTCTCGTGAGTCTGTGAGATGTGAGCTTTAGGAGGTGATAATGTTCACCAGAGAATAGCTGACCAAAAGGATGAGAGCTTTTTCTGAGAGAAAACATTGAAAAAGGAGCATGTGCAGTATATTATCACACTCTGTAGGAACACAGATTTTCTGGAAATTCAAGCTAAGTCATCCAAATAGGGTTATGCCACCTGATTGGGGACCTTAGGACAAGCTGAGCCATGTGGATTTTTTTCTCATCATGAGAATCAGGACTTACACTTAAATAACTTGTCAATGGCTTGATTTTGATTAAAGGTGTTTCTTTTACCGTCTTTGAGGTCAGCAGGAGCTAGGAAGAAAAAAAGATATAAAATGGAGGGACTTGGAACAGTGGATTGAGTCAAACATAACACAGGTAGGTAGCATGCCACATTTAGAAATCAGGGTATGCTTAAGTTGCAAACCGCAGCAGTCCCTCTATTACCAGTTCTAGACTTCTCTTGAACATACTGACAGATAATCAGTTAATGCTGGCAGAGAGCTTGGAGCCTGACTTGAGGGCTGAACATTGTGATTAGTCTGGTGTGCATCATGCTGTCTGCTGGTATGAAGACATTATGGTACAGAGTAGAGTGATCCCAATTACTCCTCCTCCCTTTCTGCTCTACTTCTGAAATGAAAGGCTGCTGCTCTAACCCACAGTTCACTCTGATTCTTCTCCATGTGGATTTCAGGGCATTCACCTATAACTGTAACGTAAGGTTTTATCTCATGCCAGCCACCTGCATTATCCCGCTCTTGTGAGCATCACTGGTGAAAACCACCAGTTGGACCATGATCTATACAAAGCCTCAGCAGGCAGTGGCACTCCTGGCACTCTGTTCAGGCAAGCCCAGGCAGCACACAGACAGGAATGTCATCTGCCATCAGCATCCACTTGCTGAATAAGAAATTGGCTGGATGGTCTCACTTAGAGAGTTCTGGTCAATGGCTCGATGTCCAAGTGGAGACTGGTGACAAGTGGTGTTCTGCAGGGACCAGTACTGGTGCTGGGACCAGTGTTGTTTAACAACTTTGTTGGAGACATGGACAGTGGGATGGAGCGCACCCTCAGCAAGTTTGCTGATGACACAAAGCTGGGAGGTTCAGTTGACGTGCTGGAGGGAAGGGATGCCATCCGAGGGACCTTGACAGGCTTGAGAGGTGCACCTATGCCAACCTCACGAAATTTAACAAGGCCAAGTGCAAGGTCCTGCACGTGGGTCGAGGCATTCCCAAGCACAAATACAGTCTGGGAGGAGAATGGCTTGAGAACAGCCCTGAGGAGAAGGACTTGAGGGTGCTGGTAGATGAGAAGCTGAACATGACCAGCAGTGTGCGCTTGCAGCCCAGAAAGCCAACCGTGTCCTGGGTTGCATGACAAGCAGTGTGACCAGCAGGTTGAGGGAGGTGATCCCCCCACTCTACTCCGCTCTTGTGAGACCCCACCTGCAGTACTGCGTCTAGCTCTGGAGTCCTCAGCACAGGAAAGACATGGACCTGTTGGAGTGGGTCCAGAGGAGGCCACAAAGATGGTCAGAGGGCTGGAGCACCTCCTGTGCAAGGACAGGCTGAGAGAGTTGGGGTTGTTCAGCCTGGAGAAGAGAAGGCTCCAGGGTGACTAGTACTTAAAGGAGAGATGGGGAGGCACTCTTCATCAGGGAGTGTAGAGGTAAGACGAGGGGTAACAGTTTTAAGCTGAAAGAGGATAGATTTAGATTAGATATTAGGAAGAAATTTTTCACTGTGAGGGTGGTGAGGCATTGGCCCAGGTTGCCCAGAGAAGCTGTGGATGCCCCATCCCTGGAGGGGTTCAAGGCCAGGCTGGATGAGGCTTTGAGCAACCTGGGCTAGTGGGAGGTGTCCCTGCCCATGGCAGGGGTGGCTTGGAACTCGATGATTTTTAAGGCCACTTCCAACCTTAACCATTCTATGATCTTCACTCTTGTTTCTTGTGATGCGGTTGATTGTGAGGCTACACAGCAATGATGAGTACCTCAGGAACACCAGAAATTATTAGACAAGTTTTCAGTGGAATGATAGAGGTTTGACTCAGCTGGTGTTCAGATGGCTTGTCCCACTTCCCTTGCATCTCAAGAGTTTCCTTGCTTTTTAATATGAGACAGCTGGGCTTGAAGTTAATCCCCAGGGTTTTGGGTTTGAGGGCTTTTTCTTCCCCTGGCAAACTCGTGAGGAAAGATTCTTCAAAATTATTACCCATTGGCTGCCGCTTAATAGAAACCATAACAGTTGGTGATGGTAATAGCATTGGTTTGAAACTAGCAAGGAAATGCAGGTCTAGCATATGGACATCTAAAATCTGTGAAATGATGGAACTGAGGAACGCGAGATATTCAACTAGCTTGCGAGGTGAGGGCTCAGAATTCAGGTTTTACAACATCAAGCTGTCTTGGAATTTGGCTGCAGGAAGCAGTTAGTTCTTCAGTGGAGAAATTTCCAGCTAATCCTTTTTCCTGCGTTTGCCAGGCAGACTGCCCTGAGTCAGCTCAGCCCCGTCCCCACTGTGCAGCGGCTGCAGCCAGTCTCACTCCATCACTTTTAATGAAACTGAGTCTCTGTGGTTTTCACTAATTTACTCATACGCAAGAGAAATGAGGAAGTATTTTCCTGTCTCTCTCTGATAATGAATGAGATATGAAAGAGCTTCATGGCCAGTAAGCACCCTGGAGGGACTTCAGTTTGTCAAAATGTGCAAGGCATCTTCATCAAAGTAACAAAATGATTTTCTTTCCTTTTACTCTATGAAGTGAAAATTCACATGACAACAACCAGAAACGTGCCCAGTTTTGCTTAGACGGTGGAATTGACTTTGAAAAACTGAACGTGTGGCAAAAACTGATAACATCTTTTGCATCAGTATTTTTCAGAGGTGTACCATGCAATAATAAATGGTTGCCTGAGGCAGACTTTAATGTGGGACTTTTGCTGTAGTCTGGCTTGGTGTCTGCACTGTGAACCCCTGCTTGCAAAATCTAGTGTGTTGCTCTCAGAGCACAGCGTGGGCAATAAACATGTTTCCTTCAAGGGATGTGTCGAATTTTGTTTACCAAGAATTCCCATTTCTGTTTGCTGCCCTCCTCAAATGTACTTTGTATACGTCAGAAGGACAGAGATAAGAGTTTACAGAAGATTAAACAGGCGCAAACACATTAAGAGAGACAGTAAGAGATGTAAATTGTTAAACAAAAATATTAAAGTCCACTTTAGATGTCTCCAGGGCTTTTCAGTACCCAAGCTTAATGAAATTAACCAACTGTTGCAGCTTAGCTCCTGTGCTTAGCATTGCTATCAGAAGCAATCAGTAGAAAAACCAGACTTTTATGGTATAGTTCTGGGGTGCAAATTGTAGGTTCTGCTCTAAAGTGGAGAACAGCTCCCCAGGAATACTGTCAGCCGTGCAATTTCGACAAGGTAACATGTCGCACTCTACTTTAATGCACTCCTGTACTTCAACCTTTTTCAAAATGCATTCCCCTTTGTAAGGAAGAGTAAATAGTTTGAACTAATACTGCAGTTTCATTTGTAAAAACTGACAGTTCTTGTAGGAAATCTAGACCTTGAAAAGTGAGCTGAACACTTCTTAGTCCAGGGATTGAGCTGGCCAAGAGAGAACTGCTGCCCTACAAACCTCCCATTGAAACCTGAAGGGATACAAATATTTTTTTGCTGTTTCATTTGAACATATGGTTATTCAGTGGTGACAAATATTCATGGAATCTACTACTTAAAAATATTGCGTATTGATTAGTATTGTGTCTGTAGCATGCAATTTGAGCACCACTCAGTAGTCCCCTCTCTTGTACTCACTACTTCACTTTGATTTCAGCATTTCCTGGGCTCTTAAGCATTTGCCATGTGTTGATTCCTATGGAGTTCCCAACTTTTCATCCCCCCAGGGAGCCTACACGTGTTTGACTGTGGTGAAGAGGGGGAATATCTTGGTGCTGAGGTCTTTTTGTTCTGGATGGATGCTAGAAACTGACTGGGTGTGATGCTGTTTCAGATTTGTACAGTTTTTGTGATTTCGCTGCTTGTATCAGGTAGAACCTGCAGGCCCCAGGACATTCAGGAGCCTGTTGTAGTAGGTGCTTTGCACATTCCTGACAAGAAAGTTTCTGGCCCAAAGAGCTTGTCTGTGTTCTAAGAGGAAACCCATCATGTGAACGCAATAAGGAAGCAGAGGAGAAAAGTGAAGATAATTGTGACAGAAACACCTCAATATGTAGATTGTCTTCCTGCATCTTTCACCAGTTGAAAATCCATTTTTATATGACTAAACTATTAATAACATTCAACCCTCTTAGCAAAGAGAAGAGTGTCTCTAATGCTACCTACTGTATGTGCAACAATTAGCATCACAGCAATTGGTGTCCTGCAGTCCACAGCTTGTCCCCCAGAATGGAGCGTAGAGCACGAGCTCTTCTGAGAGCTGAGCAACATCAGGTAACATGAAGGAAGCTCCGTTGCTCCTGCAATTTATTAGCTTTCATCTTAACCTGGCTTCATCCTAAAAAGCAGGTCTGAGGAGGCGGCTCCTTTGAGGCCGTTTGGGTGCCGAGCTGTGGTCGTGCCAGCCCATGTCCCTGGCCCACGGCCTTGAACTTCAGGCATTCCGGTGCTCTACACAACATCTCTAATTCATCGTCCCCGTAAGGAAAAGTTAGCGCAGTCCCTGTGCTGTGTGAAGTTCTGTGTTAATCAGGATCATGATATATATATATCTCACCTATAGAGAGAGAAGTTCCTCCAGATAAATATTCCAGTCATTAAGAATGCATTACATGGAGCAGAAGCTCCAAACACAGTTTCCACTGCTGTGGGTCCTTTACCAGCAGAAAGAATGATTCTAAAAATCTATTTAAAATTAACAAAAAGAATCATTAAGCAGAGTAAGATTTTTAAAAATGCACTTTCAAGCTGGGAAACCACCTCATTTAGTATAATGAGCGAGCAGATCCTTGGGCCCTGAAGAGAAGCAAATTGAAACAAAATGGCTCCAGCGCTGACTTGCATAATGATGGACTGAGCACGTGTCCTGGAATGTAATGATCCCGTCTTTCCCACGGGGCTTCACAAAACAGCATTTTTGTCACAGAAGGCTCTGTCTGGGACACTGTTTCCATCAGGAAAAAAAGAGGGCTGGTAACAATATGAATGTGGAGTGGAAGAAGAGGAGGAGAAAATTTGGTGAACTTTTAGGGTCACGAGCACTGGAGAGAAGAATAGTGATAATGCTCACAGAAGTTGAGTGGGAGGCAAGAAAAGGAGAAGGGTTCAAGGGACAGCACGTTTGGGAGGAAGAATGACTTGGGGTGGTTGAGAGATGCTTCCAAAGAGCGGCTGGGTAACTGGGTTGAGTGAAGGAGTAATCCCTGGTGATATACCTAACCCTCACGTGATGCCTTGCCAGTCCTAAAAGCTTCGTTCTATCTACTGTTTCCAAAGCAGCACAAGGGTGTTTTGAGGGAGAAGGAGCTGACCTCCAGAAATGCAGTGGTGCAGCACCTATAGCACCTCAGTAGGTGCGTGTGCTTGTACCAGCCCCAGCTTCTTCTGCCTGTCCTGCATGGTGAAGGGTTTCCATAAGCAGGAGGAAGAGTACGCCAGTTTCATCTTTGGTTTTTCTGCTGAAACATTAGCTACAGATAGGAGTGTTGAATGACCAGAGGAGGTAAAGAATAATGAGATGTGAATGCCGTCTCCTGAGAACTGGCCTGGATCTCTCAGATGCTATTTCCTATTTTCTGTGCTATTTCATAGAAGTTATTGGACAGCTGTGAAACGTAAATGGAGCAGTGGATCTCGGATGACAAACACTAGGATTTTCCTCTGCCACCCCTAAAGTCCTTGTAAGTCTTGCTCCATTTGTAAGTTCCAGCTGCTACTGAGTTTGTTCTGCCTAAGTAGATTTAGTGGGTCACTGTACTGAATATTGCCCTGCAGCAAAATCACTTGTCAACTTTGCAGGTACAATCTGGAGAGTGGAAGATCCTTAATTAATGACCCACTTTGTGAGGGAGGCAGTGGAATTGCTTTGTCCAGAACCTCAGTCACCTGGCCAAAATGAAGTAACGGTCACAGCGTAGGTAATTTAAAGCTAGATTGCTGTCCTTTATGGTAAAATCAGAAAAAGTGTAACTGTCCTCATCCATGCGAGCTAAGAATTCAGGAAAACACAGGACTGATGTAGCAACTGTGTGCATACTCATCAAAACTTGGTGGTCCCAGTGGAACAAGGCTGTGCACTGTCTGTTCTGCATGCAGCCTGCCTGCTGCCTGATCCGTCATCCATTCCCTTTCATCTATCATTGTGCATGGGAAGCAGGGAGGCTCTGTGCTCCTCTGTCTGTGGCTTCTGTCATTTTTTTATTATTGCACCCTGTCAAAATGTTGTCTTTCCCCACACCCTCCCTTTTGCCTGTCTCCCTTTGGAATTTGTGCTGAAAGATGAAAGCAAAACCATCTTTCCTGGCTACTGAAAAAGCAGAAGGTTCAGTCTGACATGTGCGTGGCCTGTGGAGACACAGAGATCACACTGGGGATGAAGAGGAGAATATTTGGGTGGAGAGAAGGCATCTGTTTCTCTGTCTAAAGCGCAGCCTACCTTCTTGTGGGCTCTGGGAGGTTTATTTACTGAAAGAGCGCTTATCGTCTTGTTTACCTAAGCCTCCGCTCTGCCACTTGAATGCATCTGTGATCCAGTCCAGCACGATGTCACCAGGCAACACATCCACCTCATCTGCAGATAAGGAGGCACAGATCTGTGTGTCATACTCCTGCAAATCTCCGCCGCCCACGAGACTGTCCTGCCCCCTAACTAAACCCTTTCCTGGGAAGGCAGGCACGCGAGTGTCTGTCTCTGCATTGCACTGCATGCAGCATTTCAAGACAGTTCTTTCTTTCCAGAGTCTTGTTTCCACGGCAGAGACTCCTTCAAAACCACTCGAAGAGGAGGAGGGGCTGTGGGAGCAGGCTGATGTTGGCATTCGGCATGATGGCCCCTGGAAAAACCAACAGGCTCTACAGCTGTCTGAGGGTAATGCTGGGAGCTGCAAGGGAAACTGTGGTCTCTTGAAATATTGGTCTTTCTGGCAACTTTGCAAATTAACAGGATTTTGAGTGGGGAGTTGTCTTCACCTCTCATCCAAAATGAGATTTGTGTGTTCCCTCACGAGTCACCATCCCTGAGCAAGAGTTGTGTTGATGAAGAACTTGTTAAGAAGTAAAATGTCTAATGTGACCTTTGAAATCCGGCCATGCTCCCTCGCTCTTTTTTTTTTTTTTTTTAAACTCTCTTTTTCAGTAATTGTTAGAAAACTTGTGTCCCTCCATGTTTAAATACATTAAAGCTAGGCTATGATGAAAGGGACTGAAATACCATTAGTGCCATGTTGATGTTGCAAAGCACCTGAATGTAGTAGAAGGGGTTTAGCATTTCACCACTCTTCTACCACCAGGAGCTTTGGTACAGAGCAGGGATAGGTAACCATGGCTTCACATTTAAGGATATTGCCAGAGCACCAGTGTTACTATTTGGGATTCCTCATCCTCTCCATCTGAACCACCATCCTAAATCTGGTTGGATCCTGAGGTCCTCTCAGTCATTCAAGTCTCTTTCCAAAAGGCTGAGCTGTCAAAACCTGGCGCTCTGGTTGGATTTCAGTGTGCGCAGTTCTGACAGCGTGCATCTCTCTGCAGTTTCAGCTGGATTCTCTCATCTTTGCTTCCTTTCTTAAACGTTTGTACATGGTGTTATATCTGTTCCCTCTCACATCAGACACCACTGGAATTTAGGATTTATAGACTACCTTTTTTTTCAAGTGCTGACTGTGTTCAGTGCTGTTTGGATGTTGTCATTTGAGTGTCTTTAGAAGGTGGTTACACTTCTGGTTTGTTTTTAATAGTAAGTTCTTAGTTACTCTAGTACTGTTAAGTAACAGAAAGTATTGCTATCCCAAAGATTTGCTGCAGCCTTAGGAAGACAAAACCAACCTCGTTTTGCACCGTGCTGCCATACGTGTCCCAGCAGCTCAGCTGCAGTGCAGGCTGCTGGCACCCCACAGTGTGATCCCAGCTCAGTCCCAGTGCTGACCTCCTGCAAAAAGAATTGCTGGCAGCCAGCATAGCAGGGCAGGATTAGAAGAGGAGGAGCGGATTATGTGAGTACAGTCTAAAGGTAATTGATAAGCAACAAGAAAATGGGGTCTGCCTGAGCTTGGAGGAAGGACTGAGCAGGTCTAAAACAGGAGTTTTTCCTGTTTTCTTTGGAGGTATGGGACTTCAGTTGTTCTGCAGTCACAGTCCTGGCTCCCATTTAAAGACAGTGAAATATTCTGTTTAATATCCTTGCTGTTTGGGAAATTGAAGGTTTATCACTGTCCTTGAAAATAAGAATTAATGCAGTTGCTTCTATAGTGCCAATTAAATCCTCTGTTAAATTCTGGGAGCCAGCTGAAGAAGTTTGTGACTGAGACTTCAGATGTACTCATCTTTGTCTTTATCTTACTCTTCATGAGGGAGTGTAATGATAGAACGAGGGGTAACAGCTTTAAACTGAAAGAGGGTAGATTTAGATTAGATATGGTGAAGAATTTTTTTTTCCTGTGAGGATGGTGAGGCACTGGCCCAGGTTGCCCAGAGAAGCTGTGGATGCCCCATCCCTGGAGGGGTTCAAGGCCAGGCTGGATGAGGCTTTGAGCAACCTGGGCTAGTGGGAGGGGTCCCTTTAAGGACCTTTAAGGTCCTTTCCAACCCAACCATTCCAGAGTTCTATGGTTAATGCATATTTCTTAAGTGCTGCTGGTGTTTCTTCTCTCTCTGGTACCTTATGTCCCAGGTCATCTGTGTCTGAGGATGTTAGCACTTTCTAATCCCCCATGTTCACAGACTTCTTGTTCAACCCCTGTCTTTGACCTCAGATGGAAAACTCCATTTAGTTCTCTTAATATCATAAACCCAGGGTGGTCTCATACTTACATATGGAAGTGAACAATTAAGAGCTCGTTTAAAACTGCCCAACTGAACAGAAGCTTAATGCTGGTTGTTAGGTTACCATGTGTGCAGGGTAACAGGGTTGAGAGTTGTTTTCTAGTCTAGGATTTCTAGATGTGTCTGATGCTTCTTGTAAAGCTTGCTGTTCAACACGAGGCTTCTGATGAGATTGCTCTTCTGGGATCTGCCCTTTACCTGTGGTGGTAGTCTTGTTGAGCTTTTAGGAAAGCCTTTGGCAAGTGATAAGGTAGGGAGAGCTACTAGTGATTGGCTTTCTTCATTTAATGCAAATCCTGTTTTTTCCTGCTGCTGGAGCATCTTCCTCATTCTTGCCACAGCTGCAGGCCAGGTACAGGTGAGCGAAGGCTGGTGTCCAGGGAGCAACGTTAGATTCAAGCCAAGGGTTCTGTTTCATGATCAAGCTCGTCTGTGTCCACCAAACTGGAATAGCTTCTTGTATGTGTTTTCATATCCAGCATAAGATAATTTGATTAATTTCACTTTCTAGTGAGAGAGATTTACTGGATTTGTGTTATCTTACTTTGCTTTTCCCAGTGATAACCACCACCCACAAAACAGAACTTGATACTTTCTGAATAGCTGCCCAAACCACAGTACCTCCTGAGTCTGTAATACCGTATGTTTGTGAATCTTGAAACTTTGCAATGACAAAACGATAATTTATCAAATGAGGGTGATTTTTTTTATTCCTTTATTTCTCAGTTAATCTCTGTTTAAAACTTAGTGAGCTTTTTGTGACTGTAGCTTTGAAAAGCTTTGCAGACTTAGCCGACTGTTACTGTATTCAGAAATATTGTTATGATGACAGCTAATTCCTTGAGCGATGTGATTTTCATCTGGCTGCTTGTTCTTCTTGCAGAGCTCCAAGGTGATCCATAGCTGTGAGTGCAGAAGCCTGATCACTTCACTTTCTGAAGAACCCATCCAGGACTGTCTGGACAGAACCAAATGCCCTTTATTTAGCACTTGGCGTAGCAATAGAAGAAAAGAATAAAAGGAGAGCTAATCCTGGCGTGTTCTCTGGCAGTCAGTTAAGTCAGAGTAGCCTGTACTGTCAACACACATCACGGAGCAGGGAGAAGTTAGCTCTCTCTAATCACTTTACTAGTGTTCAGGCTTCCACTTTTTGCTTAGACTTAACTCATTGGAGTACCTGTCAGTTGGTGTAGCTAGCTTGTCATGTTATCTGTTGTGTCTCTTCGACCATTCTGTCACCCTTGCATGAAGGAGAACTCTTAATTAGGATATTATAGGAGGATGGACCTGGCTGTAGGTCTCTGCTAGAAGCATCACCATCCATTCTCGAGATGAACAGCTACATTGCCTTATTTCCCAAGAGCTCATGAAACAGGAGGTAACTTTTCCAATGAGACTTTTATTTTTTGATGAAGCAACGAATTTTTTCCTTTTTTTTTTTAATTTTATTTTTTTTTCCCCCAGGAAGATCTGGTATTAAAATATTCATCCGTCTTTCTCATCTCTTAACATGCAATTTGTCAGGAAGTGAGTTTCCATTAAATTCTTGATAATTAGCATACTTGGACTTTGATAGACATTTTTCTTTTTTGCAACAATATTTTTTTTTCTTAGCTCATTATCTGCGTGCAAGATCAGTCAGCTAAATTCCTGTCTCTGAGACACTTCTATCTTGGCTCATTTTTAAACAGTTTGAGGTCCATAAGTACTGCAATGAACTACTGTACTGGATCTCAGATTTTACATGGGTCATGGGTGAAATGAGTTGGGAAAACTCTGCCTAGAACATGCTAAATGCTTTCTCCTTCCGTGCTACCTGTTTTGAAATTATACTTTTCCCTGTTTTCTATGCTAAAAAGGGGAGCAAGAATTCAGGCCAGGTCAGCAGTGGGGTGGTATCTAGAGAGCCCTAATCCTTTAAAACCAGGTATTTAGTGTTCAGTCCCCCTTTGGAAGGGACTGGCGGGACTTAAGGCAGCCTCTCTGTGTACGTTATGCTTAGCTCTAGCTAGGCTTATTGAGCTTGTCACTGTCAGAGGCACTGGATTCAACTAATTTTTTATTATTCATCACAATGTGTTCTTTGACTAAATTGAGTTTTCCGTTGCTATTGCAGCTGCTTTCTCAAAAGAGCTGGTTATAAATGCACAGCCTCTTTTTTTGAACATACTGCTTAAGAAGCACATGGACATGGCTGTATTAACATAAAAATCTCTTCTTGCTTAGTTACTCATCCGCTGGCCTTTTCTCCCGTGGGTGGCTGTTGTAAGAGAGCTCTTGGAAGTGCAAACACTGCTGCAAGCTCTCAAGTAGTTCTGTCCAGCAGCTTGTGGAGACGTCAGAGAAGAAAGCTGCGGCAAAAATCCAAACCCTTACCCTGGATGATATCCATGGCAATGTCCAGTAAGTTTTGCTCCAGGGCAATGCTGAAGTAAATGATATATAAAAAATGAGAAAAAGTAGCAAAGAGGTAGCTAATCCCACTAAACTGTGGGCTAGAGAGAGCTTTCAGCCATGAGCAGGGAGTGAATCGATCACAGGTGGCCGCAATGGGCTGTCCTGTCACGTTAACTTCAAAGGGGTTCTCGGCAGCTATGGGCTCTCTCAGGCATACTGATACTGTCCAGGAGTGGAGACAGGAGGAAAGGATGCTCAAAGGGTGCAGACTGGGTTGCCCACTTGCCAGTTAGTGAAAGGAGATTAAGGGAAAAGTTGGAGTTGTCATGGTTCTGCATAAATACATTCCTCCATGAAGGAGCGTGGAGACTGGGGCACCCTCACAGCAAGGCAGGAAACACGAACAGCAAAGGACGTGGAAAGCTCTTCTGAAATTATTTTTCTAGTCAGTCCTCACTGTGCACGTGTGCTGTGGTCCCAGTGCTTGGTGTCAGATACTGTATAGCTCCCACCTTGAAGCCAGGGCAGACAGGGAAGTGGCATCTGGAAGGTTAGCCCGGCTCTGCGTGGCCTGCGTTGCATCCCTTTGGTCTGGGGTGCAGATGGAAGCGTGAGCCAGCTCTCTGGACTTTCCTGGCCCCGAGCAGCATGGCTGTTAATGGGCCTCAGGTCCCCTGTTTGCAACTGATTTGAATCTTGTGCACTTCAAAAGTACTGCCTGCAAAAGATAATCCCTAGCTATGCACCAGTCTGTGGCTTCTGGCAGTCTGACTTTAAAAGAGGTGGAGCAAACTTTGAAAGTAATCCCTGCGGATTTTTTGTTCCTGTCCCTCTTTCCCATACCCAAAGCTTGCTCATACTGCTGCCTGGTTAGTGTTGAGAGAAAAAAAGCGTATGGAAATCAATCTAGAAGTTGAATGTAAGCTAAGAACCAAAGTCACACCATGACCTGACCATAATTCCAGGACTCCCCCTCCTTTGAAAGCCCTTATTCTTCTGTATGGGCTGCTTGGGCAAGAGGGCAAGGAGAAGGATGTAGGTTAACAGAGTTGGAGTGTTTGCTGTTGAATTATTCTCTTCAGATACAAACATCAGTGCAGGATTGGTGCCTGGGGCCATCGGACTTCTGGTTCAGGTAGCCGAGTCACTTCAAAGCCACGTGGCTGCAAGGTTAGCCAAGGACAAGAGCAAGCTGCTGTCACCCCCGAGGTGGCTGCGAGCCACCCCGCGCAGGTGTGAGGTTGGAGGCAACTTGTGGTTGTGCTGCTGAGGGAGCTGCTGGCTAAGTCAACCCTCTTCCCTTCTCTCCGTCAGAAGGGGACCCTGTCCTCATTTCGAAGCTGCTGCAAGCCGAGTGGCTGCTTTTAATAGCGTGTGCACAGAAGATGGTTGCAGGCAATTGAATTAGGGTTGCGTTATTAGTCCATCTGTGCAATATGCTCTGTTTATTGACAATCTGGTTAGAGCGGCTGCAGCTTGTTAAAGGTAAAGTGTTTCCTACCGTTGGATTTTGGGAGTTGTCCACCTGTTAGGAGAAAGCAGCGCTGGAGGAAGGGCTCTCTCTAGGTTGAAAAGGGGCTCAGTGTGAACTGTCTGGGAGCTTCTTTGCTGTTTGTCCTGGCTTTCTGCAAGGGAGAAGGGTTGCATGGGAAAGGACCATGGGATAGCAGGATGTTGCTCTGCAGTTCCTTGTGATGTGCTCGCTCTCGCTGCGTCCGTTTGCGGCAAGGGGCAGCTGCTGGCGTGTGGGACTGTGTGCAGAGCTCTGGGGAGAGCTCTCTTTTGCTCATATTTCTAAAGGCCAGCCGGTAGGTTCTGACCTGCAGCAACCATAAGCTGAAGCCAGTCTCTGAAAGTCATTCTGTCCGTGAGGCATCTTTGTGAATGGAACTCGTGTGCATCAGAGGAGAGAAACGTGTGCTGTGTTGTTGGTTCAGGAAGGTGTGGCACGATGGTTTGCAGCAGGTTTTATGTGCATGTGTCAGGCTCTTGCCTGTAACAGTAGCCTTGCTGTGGTATTTGGGATAGAAAGCTTACCTCTACAGATGATCACTGTGAGAGTAGGGAACAAACAGAGCAATTGCTTATGCAGTAAGTGCGTTGCTTTTTGAAGACAGCAGGTGCGTACTGTTGCCTGGGGAACAGCAAAATCATGAGAATCGTAACGCTACCAAAATCATGTTCATTTAGGCTTACGGCTTCCCTCGAATCCCTTATTTCCAAGTTTGGCTGTCAGTGCACCCCCATTCTGCTCACCAGCATCAGATGTGCTTGTATACTAGAGCTATCCGTAGTGGTCCAGTCACGTGGCTTGGAAATAATCTTGATGGGTCTTTTCCAGATTTGGGTCCCAGTAAGTGAGCTCGATTGTTGCACATTATGAGACAACACAAATGTCTTTGCTACCTGTATCTGTTTATAAGCTCACAGTGAAAACCCCCTGCAGAGAAGCAGCAGTGATGATTAAATAGGGTGTGGGAGTGATTTAGGAGAATAGACGTTGAAAAGCTAAATAGGTGTTAACTTGACTACGAAGCAGTTTATAAGACCTGCTGTAAGTGTATTTAGAGCTTAAAAGTAATAGGAAGAGGGATAGTTGTTTAGGGTGGTCTAATCAGGATTCAATTTAAGCGAAGGATCAAGTATCAGAATTCTTTGTGATAGGGGTATATGAAATCTTCACTCTGAATAAAAAGAGCTTCTATCAGTTTCTTTGTACAAACCAGAGACTGGTCTTAATGTGTGGAACAACACTGCCTAACACAAGAGGTGTGTTTAACCCTTATAAAATGCATATTGTTCTTGAAATTGAGTTGTGAGGAAACTTCGATTTCTAGAAGTCCAAGCTCCAAAGGTGCTCTTGAGCACCTCAAGGGTTCTTACTGTGGGTATTTTCAAAAGAATCAGGAGAAAAACTGCAAGCTCTTACTGAAACTCAGTATACAACTTGGAAAAGTCAGAATTTTAAGCTGAATACTTTCATGAAGGTTGACATGGACCTGGGAACACTTATCTTCAGTTACCTGATAGTGGCCTGAAGCAACACAGTAACAAAAGTGGAGAACACTAAGGGTGCATAAAAATTGGGTGTTCTTAAGACCATACACATTGCCGCAGAGAGCTAGTCCTGTGTGGGAGCATCTCTCTTTCTTTGAGACCTGTGAGACTGAAAAAGTCAGTCCATATGAAAATGAGCAACACATTTTAGAGACAGTCTGCATTTCTAGAGATCAAACCTGGAAAAGCCAAGGATCACATAAACTGTCTGCATCGTGTATTCATTCTCTTCATCTGGAAGAAGGAAAAGTTTAATAGCTGAGAGCTAGGCTAGGGAATCCAATCCATCCAGTTACTACAGAGAGAGAAGACTGTGGAATATCAATGCACTTTGAAATTGGTATCCTGGTAGACCCTGGTGTATTTGTGATGATTTGCAAGTAACCTGACAGTGCATGAAATAATTGTCTTTGTAGGTATGAAACAGCATTGACATCGACTTTGAAATTTAAATGAAAGAAACACAGCAGAGTTCTTTTAGATGCATAACCTTGATGCATGGACTTATTTTTTCTTTATAAAAGGTTAATTACTTGAACAGGTATTAGTTAAAGAGGTTTCTATTTTATTATAAAGCAGAAACAACTATGTAAGGATCTGTGTTCTTGAACAGTTACAGTATATTGCATCCCACCCCGTATGCAAATATGACCTAAAACAAAGTGATTTAATTGTCTGGGAGTAAATAATAGTTATTCAAGAAATGCTTTGTTTGGCCTGTCCTGTTGCCACTGTGAAATGCAAATCACAAAGCAAATAGCGATATAGCCTCATTTGTTTGTGTGCTGTGTGTACAAATGCACAAGCAGCAGCTTTGATAGCCTGTTAGAAAGCTCCATTGGTGTCCGGTGTCTTTAATGCAATTTCTTAGCAACAAATGCTTGTATTTGAGCAGCAGCTTTCATTGAATTGTTTTGTCGTTTTCCACATCTCAGGTTTGCTATTCTATGAGATCTGCAGATGAGTAGGGAGTTATTCAGTATTAACAGGTTTATTTTATCAGGTAAAGTGTTTGTTAAAGAGAGTTCCCTAGTATATGGTAAAATCTTTATTCGAAGCTATGAAGGAGTGATAGAATTTGATGATCCTTCTAATGCATTCAGTAGAAAACCATTTTACATTTCCAACAAAGACTATTGCTGCCCTAATTACAAACTGTTACACTCTAAATAGTAGAATTTAATCTTGTCTAGTCTCAATATCAGCATTTGCTTTATCAGTCTTGTCAGGTGGCATTTGGTTGGGGGAGCATTCCATTTCATGCCATTTTAAGCAATTTCACTGGCAAAGCACATAGAATCACAATGTGTTTAAATGGAAAATGGAAATTCTCAGTAAAAACTAGTTAAAATCTCATTTGTGTTAGTGTATAGTCCTCTCTGAGAAATGAGTCTGTGTATAACCCTAGCCCTTTCTGTAGCAGCATCCTTTAACAGTCTCCTCCGAGTTTGTGGAAGAACATTTGGTTTTCCATTCAGCACCCAAGTTTCTGATTTGATAATGGAAGTAAATTCACAATGTAACTACACAGAATTGAGAATGTCAAGGCAAACCTGGCTGCCAGGTGAGCTCTAGCTGTTCGCCAGAGCTAATGAGCAATGCGCTGTGTTGCAGGCAGTTTAAAATCTGTTATTTTCCAGAAATCCAACACAACACTGCCACAGGCGGTGTCATGTTTTGGTGGAGGGAGAGGACTGGTTGCACTGCTTTCTGGGGCTTTGCCTGTGTCAGGATGTGCGCAGAATCCAAGTGCTGTCCTGGGAAAACATTTTCAAGTCCTCATAGCAGTATACGTGTGAGCACACGTGCAGTGAAATAAATTGTCTCTTCTGCTATAAAATGTGGTAGGTTCCCACTGGAGGAATGAGCTCTGGTAGGAGACTGAGTGGTGCAGAGAGACTTTCCTCACACGATCCCAAATTTCCAGGTAATCTGCATGCGCTCCTTATGTTCTTAAAGCTGCGTGACCACAGCTGTGGCGAACGCGCTGCGCTGCTGGTATTGTCCGTGAGGATGGTAGATGTGAAGAGTGCACGTGAGCCGTGGAGGAGTATTTGCCTACCAGGATTTCTCCCTTCCCTTCCCTTCCCTTCCCTTCCCTTCCCTTCCCTTCCCTTCCCTTCCCTTCCCTTCCCTTCCCTTCCCTTCCCTTCCCTTCCCTTCCCTTCCCTTCCCTTCCCTTCCCTTCCCGTCCCTTGCCTTCCCTTCCCTCTTTTCTTTCCCCACCTGCAGCACAAGGGAATAAATCAGTAATAAGTGAGAAAATACTGCTTGGGTTTATTGTTTGATTCCCTCAGTGCTTCATTTCTGGAGAACGTAGGTTTAGTTTAAAGCAATCCCTAAGCAACAATCTGGCTATAATTCATACTGCCTTTTCTTACCGAGACGTAGGAAGCCTTGGGTCTTCGTGGAGGTGAGTCTTTCTGAGATTGAGAATATACCCTCATTGCACTGAAGTCTGCTCAGGATGTTTTGTCATCCTGGGCAGTATTCACCTCTTGATAATGGGAACCTGACTTCCAGAAAAATCACATTTTGCCTGAAGTCAGCCTTTTTGGGCAGAAAAGTTGTTAACATGAGGGCAATATCCAGCTCCCACTGAGAATCTGGCTATTTCTCTTTAGTGCCTCCATGGGAAAGAAAATATTTTGAAAATCTGGCTCCAGGCTGTGGAGTCCTTGATGAGCAGGCAGAGCATACTTCCAAGATTGCTGTTCAGACATCTCACTTCATGTCTTTCTGCAGAAATTACTGAAATCAGGAGAGGCAGGAATGCAGCTGGTAATTTGTGCTAGCCGGTCTTTTTAGCTCCCTGGACTTGATGAAAGCACTATCTCAATTTGGTAATACTAACCACTAAGCCTGGTTTCATTACTGCTTGCACAGACTTCTGTGTAAAAGAGATCAGAAAAAAAGCTGGGATTGTAACTAAGAAACAGAAAAGGAAGCCAGAGCAGGAAATGGGCATGTCATGTCTCATAATTTGCCAGTCCATCTTAGTCTTCAATTGTTATAAACTTCATATTCTATTCCTGTTTATCCATCCTTTTCTCCGAGGCTGCGAGCTCAGAATAACTTTGCTTGTGATATCCCCATCTGGCCCAGCTGTGTGCTATTTCTGAGCAGATTATGCCATTTGCAGCGTGTTGCCATACTGTGTGACTTTTGCAATGGGCAAATATCCACCACAGGCTGCGTGGGCAACACCAGAATTTATTACCCTGGTGACCTCACTCGGCTCCCCAGGGGTTGGAGGTTTGTCCACTAATTTATGGTATCAATTCTGCCTTGGTCCTTTTTTTAGAATACCTGCTGCATTTCAGGGTATGTCTTGAGTTCAGTACATTTAAATCCCTTTTATATGATTTTACGTTCAATAAGATAAATTTGTTGCCAGTATAAAATGTCTTCAAGTATTTCAGGAAGAAGGGTTTGTTTGAGCTGGTGTTCATTGTGGGAAGATTAATGGTGTCACTGATCCCATTAATTAGTTATTGACCCTTAACTTCCTATAATGGGCCAGGCATCCCTACTTTTAGCTTCAGGACAAGTTTACCCAGTGAACAAATGCTCATCTTGTTGTATAATATCTTTCCTCAGAAAAGTTCCTTTTGTCTTTAGCATCTGGTTTTAATAGGGTCTCTGCTTTACGTGCAGTCCTACATCTGTGTAACCTGGGCTGCAGAGGCAGGTTACACAGCTGGGGCAGGGTCCCACGGCACATCCTCGTGTCTCCCCTGTGCTGTAATACAACTGTAAAGACGTCTGTGCTCGTGGAGTCATAGATAATATATTTTTCAAACTGAATCTGTCTTGGGTCACAGCTTTTCTAGTTCATCTGTACATCTAGAGACATATATGAGATGTTTTGCCTTTCCTTGATGATCTCTGCATCTTCAGGAACCAAAGGGCATGAGATGGTGTGAGCCTGGGAGTCTCACCTGAGGTGGCTCAGGCTGGGAGTCTGAGCTGTTCCCTCTCCCGCTTCCCAGAAGGCTCAGCAGGTTCCTACACCGACCTGCCCAAGGCGGAGGTCGGTCCTACAAAAGCAGGTGCGATATGACAGCCAAGGGATGACGTACCACCTCACAGCCCACCTCCCTGGTTTTGTAAATAAAAGCGAAGGGTGCCTTCATTCACATTTCCATGTGTATTTCTAATCTCTTTAGCAGACACTGCGTGTGTACCATCTGTGCACCATGCCAGCGTACTGTGTCCCCCGATGCTCTCTCGTCTGCGCGCCCCGAAGGCAGGCAGCACTGCGCTTGTGTTCAACAGCTCGCGCTGTCTTCTCTGCTCAGTGGTTTGCGGAATTGCTGCTGTCCCATCACACAAGGAGCCTTCTGTCCTGACTCTCCTATTGTCAGGCTGGAACATTATCTGCTGTGTGGGAAACATTGCCACCCTCATCTGGCTGTTGGGGCTTGTGCTATTTCACAGAATTTCTTATAGGTTCTTTTTCTAATAAATTAATCTCTAAATTCATGTTTTCTAGTGGGCCTATTTTATTAAGGAATGTTATTTATATACAAACATACAGTAGAAAAGTGAGAAAGATGCACCTTGCTGAAAGCATACTGACTGGAACTTTAAAGGCTTTTTTAAGCCTCTATTTTAGTCTCTGTATGCTTTTTATCTCTTACACTACAGAGAACAATTTCCTCTGATGCTCTCTGCTTTGAGGAAGTTCTGTAATTTAACTTCTGGTTTACAAAATCCTCCTGTGTCTTTTATCTCATGTAATTTTAAGGAATTTTGTTAGCCACTTTAAGGACCTTGCTTTCGCTAGAATCTACCTTACTCTGTTAAGCTTTTTAAAAATCTTTTAAAGCCTACTATTTCTTATGCTGGCTCTTACAAGGGCTGTATTTGGCACTTGAACCAAAAATACCAGTCCCGCTAAAGTCCACATCTTCTCTAAAACTCTTTGAATGAAAAGCATTTCCAGGGTTTCCAGTTTCCATGCTGGTCTCTCTTCTGAGCACCTTCACAGCTCCTTCCTTTGCTCATAGCCACAGGTCTGGACCTCCCTCTCTTGTGCTCTCTGGGGAGCTCTTGCCATGCACCCCATGCCCTGGTCTCTTTGGAGTCTGAGCAGCTGGGGGCTCGTTCTTCACGTTGGGTTTCTTCTGCCTCTTAGCTGGAATCGCTGCCTTCAAAGCAAGTGCAGTTACAGGACCAAATTTTCCAGGTGTCTTTGATCCAAATTTAGGATCTTGCGTTCCTGTGTAGCTTCTTGGAACAGGTCATCTTCATAGCTTCTTGGAACATCTTCTCCAGAATCTGTGCTTTCGCTAATACTGCCTAACTGCAGGTTAATAATGATCTTCTAGCCACCATGCTTCTTATTAAATATTTATATTGTGGCAGCACATAAAGGCTCTAATCAGGGTCTGATTGTGCTGATTTATTCAGACCAGTTCTGAGACCTTTGCTACCGCTAACTCTGCAGCTAGCAACCCTCCTACATGTCCTTGTCCTTCGCTGTCATTTTCCTCGGTCAGGTCAGCACATGAAACCGATCCCTGATTCCCTGGTGTGGAAACTGAATGGCCAAAAACCGCAGTGCGCTGACAGCTCTGTGCACTTGTTCTCTCTTTATCCTTTCTTTGATTTGTTCTCAGATTTTTCAAAAAGAAGGAGACAGGGCAGCCTATCTTCTGAATTCCCCTGCACATTTTTGCCCTCTTCAGTGCAGCTTTTATATGTCTGTTGATTATAAAGATCGTCAGGCAGCCCAGGTGAGCAACCGCCTTCTTCCCTCACACACATAATGCAAATTGCTTCTCAGCCCAACTACATAGCTCAGCTGCTGCCGATGCCTTATACATGTGGAAGAATCTTAATATCTTTCCCATTTCTTAAAAATTAATCTCCTTTAATCCTGACAGCACTGTAAGGTTCAAAGATGTTTTACATTATGTACAGGTAGGATTATGGCTTATTCATTAGTAGAAGGGAAAGATTGATTTTTTTTTTTCCCCCTCAGTTGCATCCCTGGTAGTTTTTTCTTTGCTGAAATCCTAGTTGATGCTTTTTTTTCTCTGCTCAGCCTGGCTCTGCAGAAGGTGAAGATATAACCCTCAATATGAAAAGTAAATGCCACAAGTCCTGTTGAAAGCAGCAAACTGGCATCACTCTTTCTGTGACAGAGATGTAGTGTTCTGAGTTAAGTTGTGCAAGGTGATCTTTCCTTACACCCTCCACTCTCCTGTTAGCCACAGTGGTATCACTGTTTGTAAAAAAACCCCGAAACCCCAAACCGCAATGAAAACATATCAGTCAATTTGGAGAATTTTATTTTGGAAATCATGATGACAAAAAAAATGAGAAACACTTCTGAAACATCTACTAAATTTGAAACTACTAGAATCATATAGGACATAAAGAACTGTTATTTTCTTGGTGTAAGTAGTAGAAGAGAACAGACTTTGTATCTGAAACAGCAGAGCATCCCTGCTATTTAGAAAAATCTACCCAACTGATGAAAATACACTGTCCCTACTTTTAACAATGTTCAAAGTGTCTATCCTGAGTGATCATTGCATGGAATTCTGAAAAGTACAAAGTTTGACAGTTGCAGTAAAAAACAAGACAACTGAAAGAATAATATATTTTTCAGCTCTGTCTTCCCCAGGGTATATTTGATCAACCAAAGTCAATTTGAGAGGAAACTTCAAATTCCATGAAGTGGCCTTCAAAATAAAAAAAAAGGTAAAATGTTAACCTGCTGAGAGTATGTAAAGTCCTGTAGATGACTTAGGGGAAAAGCAGTATGTAAGAATTCCCAGTTATTGTACAGTGGTCACACTTGATATAATATTGGCTTTCAGAATTTGCTCATACCAGAGAAAAAAAAAAAAACTGTGGTAATACTGAACTTGAGCTGTCCGTGACATCTTGTAGGCCTGTTATACCACACACTACTGATGATCAGAAATAACAATTACTATGAGCTAGTAGAGGTTACTGAAGATGAGAGTGATTCAAATAGGCTGAAATTTTTGATGCTTAAGGAAATCCAAAGATTTCTGCAGGACTCAGGAAAAAAGTTACCTTCCAAATGGCTGTCGTGGTTTATAAAACCACGGGGACAGTTTTTCCTAAACACCTGGTGGGCTGAGACAGGGACAGGGAGGGTTTCACCCACCACTCAGGGTCACGGGCAAGAAACCGACACGACTTGGGAAGAACAAGAAAAAACAATTGAATTTATTAACTATTTACAACAAGAAGCAGGATATTGAAAGAGAGAAACTACATCTCAAAAAGGCACTTCTCCCCCACCCCTCCCTTCTTCCCAAAGCCCAAAGGCTTTGTTCTGTCCCTTCTCCCCCCACAGGGGGCAGGGAATAGGGGGTGCAGTCAGCTTGCTGCTCTTTCCTCCTCACAGTCTCTCTCAGCTGCCACGTGGAGTCCCTTCCTCACGTTGAGAAGTTCACCAGTAGCCATGCTCTGGCACGTCATGTAGGACTCAATGGGCACTATTTCTTAAGGCAGAACAACGTATCGTGGTATGGTTATACGTAAATTTGTGTTGTGCTGTGAGGACTAAGAGGTGTAGCTCTGCTGGGATACACCCAGGAGCTATTCACCACTTCACTGCTGTGCAGACCAAAGAGGAAATACCCATCACATCAGGAGAGGCACTGAAACCGAGGAAAGCAGCCCCATCTGCTCCTTGGATAACAACCAACACATTGAAGAAAAGGTGACAGGTGACAGTAGTAGGAGACTCTGTTCTGAGAGGTACAGGGGCACCCATTTGCTGACCTGATCCCCTCTCTAGAGAGGGGTGCTGCTTGCCAGGGGCTCATATCAGGGATATCGCTAAGAGGCTATCAAGCCTTGTACAGCCCACTGACTGTCATCCCCTGCTGTTGTTTCACATGGGCACCAGTGATACAGCCAGGAGCGGTCTGTGAGGTATCAGGAAGGATTGCAGAGCCCTGGGAGCAGCAGGAAGGGACTGTGGAGCACAAGCTGTATTTTCATCAATCCTTCTGGTCAAAGGGAA
>NW_010097490.1:0-39981 GCF_000699245.1 Pterocles gutturalis
GTTTAGATTTCTCATTACAAACAGCGTTACATCGGCCGGGCTGGGCCTGCTCGCCAGCCGCCAGCCGCCACGTGCTGGCTCCTCATGCCGGTGGGGGGACGGGGACCTGCCAGCGCCGGGGCAAAGCATCTGGTGGGGACGGCCACCGCTGGCTCCAGCAGCCGTCGTGGGCAACCCGTGCCACCAGAACTCACCAGTGCCTCAGGCCACTACCCCCTTTTAAAAAAAAAATAAATTTAAAAAGCAGTAAATACTTGTTTTTCCTACACAGGCAGGAGTCGTTTTAAAGTGACTGAAATCAGAACAATTAGTTGTTTAGATTAATTTCAGTAGTTGCTATTGCCACAGACAGAAAATAAACTGAAATAAAATGTAGTGCAACCCTTGCTTTATCTCCAGTTTTGATGAAGTAATAAGTTTTGGCTGAAAGGCTTGAGGTGACACTTTGTAACTGGTGAATGTGGTTATTTAAAACAGAGAAAATTACCTTTGGCACCTTGTAAATGAGCAAGTGTGACACATAAAACATTAATATTATCTCAAATAGAAGAATAAAATAAGGATAAAATATTATAAAGGAAACATAAAGATGGCTAAACAGCCCTGCTTTAGAGAGTCAATGGGTATGCTACAATTTTGCTTTTGAAATCTATTTTTAGTAACTATTTATGTGCAGAAACATACCAAAAAAATATAGGCGATATGTTGTATATCCCCCACAAAATATTATGGGAAGCAGACATGATGGTGTGAAAGGGTCTGAAAAAGTCATCCAAAGAGACAGCGAGACTTCCTCAATGCTCCATAGGAAGTGCATTTAATTGTATCATACCATATAAACTTATCATGAAAAGAAGAACGTTCAGGGATAGACAAAATATTGTGGCAGATGATATTTGGATAACTTCCAAGCACACTAAGACATGTTTTCAGTTTGAACCAGAAGCTTCTGTTCCTAATTTCTTAAGAAAAAAAAAAAAAAAAGGAAAAAAATCAAGTAATTGAAAATGGATGCAACTGCTCCTCTACTCCGGAGGTTCCGAGGAATTTCTCTGATTAGTCATTTGAAACAGAAAGGAGCTTGATCTTCACTACACCTGTCAAATGTCTTCACCATTTTTGTTACTAAAATATTATATTTCAAGCTACTAAAATGATCTTATTTTTTCAGTGTACTGGACCTGAATTTTCTACTGTTCCTAACAGTTTTGTGTGCATGCAGCAGAACTAATGAAAATAGTTCATATTCACAGTAGACCTGAATAAGAACACTGGAGTTTGCTTTCAAAGTTTAGAGTAACAGTAATAACAGCACATGGTGTTTTCATCTCAGAAACTCAAAATGTTGTACAAACACAGTTAAGCATCATCAGCTTGATACAGGATGACTTACTGTTTTTGTTTTGCAGATTGGTAGCTTGAGATTTAAAGAAATTAACTAGCTTTCCAAAAGACACATACAGATCAACAGGTAACCAAGGAAATTACAAGAAGAAATAAGAAAGAAACCAAGTAGTAAAAAAAATAATGACATATTTAACATTAGGCAGACTTCAAGTTCTCTCTTGATTGCTTTAAAGCAACTGTGAATCAATTCTCATTTTTAAAACAAATAAGGAGATAAATAAGTAGAGGTCATTGGTTAAATCAATTTAATCAAACCATAATAAGGTTTGAAAAATACTGTGCAGTACTTTAAATAAAGAAGTATCAACAAAAGGGCTGTGAGGGAGTACTTTCTTACCATTTTTTTGGCTAGCAAATTAAGGTTAACATGAAGGAGTGGCTGATGAAAATGATTCAATGGCAGCTGCTCGTACACCAGGGCACGAGCAGGAGCCTGCATCCTCAAAGGGACTATGATTCATTTCTAGGAAGGCTGATTAAGTTAAAATTGTAACCACAGCTTGATAGTACCCGCCCTTCAGGACAGTTGTCCGCTCTGACACATGAGACAGCAGTCTCTCCAACTGCCAGACACTGAGTATGTGGCATTTATCATTTTCTGCTTTCAGGTAAGTGTGAGGAGACTGAACTGGGACAATACGAACAAATATCTTCCACTGAAAAATTTCCCTCAGACCACTTGAATGAGTGCTACCTAATTTTACCTGGACTGGAAGTAAAAATGGGCAATCAGGAAACAGAACAGCATTTCCTTAGGAATTGTCACAAATTACCACCTAAATATACACAGGAAATTCAGGATATTTTAGCTGATGTCTTGGCAGGGTACATGTAACAAATGGTAAATTCTGAAAGCCAGAGGTAGCCAACTGAAGCTGCATACCTTAGTGCACAGTGATTATAATAGAAGAAAACTGACATAAACCTATGAACAATTACCTTGAGAAGGCACAGCATTATAAACATAGATGAAAAATTCCATTTCATATTAATGAAAAATTCAGACTGAATTTCTGAAGAAAAATCTCACAAACAACAACCTAGAGAAACTTTCATCCCACAGCCAATGCTTTAGCTGCAATGACTGGAAAATGCCATCCCACTCTATTTTATACCTCTCCTAGTGCTATGTATTGCCTTAAACATTTCAGATGTTTAAAAAGATATTTTCTTTTAGTATTACTCAGTGTTTACTTTGTAAATTGCTATTGAAATACAGTGATATAAATTGCAAACCTATTAAAATTACAGCTACTAGCCAGCCCAGTTGTGATGTTGTATATGAAATGCAGCTATGTAAAATCCTGCTAGATATGATTCTCTTTATTCCTGTGCGATGCACCGGTTGGATTTTATACAAGTAAAGGGAATAGGATTAGACACTGTGGTTTCTGATTCTAGTGCATGTATATATCACATATATCTGACAGTCTATCTAGATGCTAAGTATGCATGAATTTGTGACATATGTGATGTTTTCTGAATCACAGAATATGAAAAAGCCAGATGGAATTTTTTAAGAGGTTATTTTTGTTCTGCAAGTGCTTTGGAGAAGCCAAAGAATTCATTAAAAATCCTATCTTGATTAGGAATTTTTTCTGAAAATATTAAACAAAATTTACAAAAAATACAGCATTTGTAGCTTAAGTCTAACAAGGAATCTTAGCCCTTTTTTTTCCCTACTTAATTACATATACTAGTTTCATTTGAGAGTCCTTTGAAAATTGTCAGGGTCAGAAAATGTTCTGAATGTCTAATCAAATGAAAAAGAACATTTTTTTAAAGCATCAGAATGTCAGTATTAAACTATGAGCATACTACACATTTCATTATCAAAAATCCTATCACTGCTGCAGCTCTTCAAAGAAGGATTGTGCATGACAGCGCCAAGAGACAGAAAACATGAGCCCCACCTGAACACTGACTTTCTAACACACATATGGATTTACTTCACTTCGAGTTTCCTGAATGAGCACTGTAGGTTGCAGGCTTTTTCAAGCACATCTAGTATAGCTCAATCATTGGCATATGTAGCAAAGCTAATACTCTGTAAAGCTACAGATGATAGAAATTAAGCTACCTGTCCCTGAAGTGGATGTGGAGGCATTAAAAAGGAAGGGAATGACTTGAGTGAAAAGAAACATAGGTAACGTTTTCTGACTGAATACAACTAATGTTTCAAGCACTGTGTGCAGAAATTCCCTGCTTTACACTACAGAAAGAACTTGATATGAATGCTTCCTGCAAGAAGTATATATGTGATAGCTTGACTTTCACAATGAAGACTTTAAGCATACTGAAAACAAGCTAAGAAACAAGAAGCCTCACAGCAGAGACATTTCAGCAGATGGACAGCTTGTACCATACCCCCTTGTGGCTAGAGTATTTCATATTAAGGAAGACTGACTATAAAGTTTGAAAGTTACCAACTCTTTATACCATGCTCAGGTTGTGGCATGTGTATGTGAAGGTGGAGAGGAAGGATATGGAAATACATCTGAGAGATTGTTTACGTAAAGGTCTTTCTGAAATCCCCTCAGTTGCTGAAACTGGAAATGTTACTTGCCCTGCTATTTACATTTACCTGGAAGTTACCTCAGAGAGGCAAAAAAGTGCATGTATAATAATTATAAACCAATTTAAAAATATATTTGTAAGTGTCTTCTCTTTTACCTGTCCCTTCCCTTGCTAGAGAATTGCCTCACTCATCATCTGTTTCAGTCCTCCTTCCTCTGGAAACCTCCTGGTATCTGCCAAATGGTCACTGGACCACAGCTCTGCTGACCAGAGATGCTGCTCACAGGCTGACACACTTCCACTTTTCACTCCTTCTATGGTGTATTCATCTGTGTGAGTTATTTCTCTTTCTTAAATAATTATTGTAAACACTGAAGTTGCCTTAAATATGCATCCACTGATAAGTATATGGCAATATAAAAGTGAGCAGAGATTGGGCTTGACTGTTCTTAGATGGAAGTTAATCCAGTATGCATTTCAGATAGATACATTTCCACAGAAATCTGGAAAAACTACTACTTTAAAAAATGCTGTCCTTTGATATAAGTGGTTATAAAACTGAGAAGTAAATAAAACCTAGCCAACTAACAACACTGTAGCTATATGCAGTAAACCGATTACGAAAACTGTGAGAAAGAATATAGAAGACTGCAGACCTCGTCGGTGATACTGCAGTGTATTGCAGGGCGAATTCCTGTGCTATAACTTTAAAAACGTTCAGAGTCTCACACTCTCATTTATGCCAAAGCAAACATGTTTCCATCACTGGGTTTTTTTAGTTCTCTGGCATGAAAATAGAAATTAAATATTCTTCTGAAGTGTTGCAAACTCTAAAAATTGTGTGTGGCATTTTGCTATGACTTCCAGAAAGGAGTCTGTCATTCTTGGAAACTGTTGGTGCCAGCAAATGCTAGCACATAAGTTTGTAATACTTTGCTCCTGACCATGAGGAGTACAGCTTCCCAGGTGCCATGTTCACAGCTCTCACCTCCCACTCCTACAGATGTCCTGGTGGTCATTCATCACTTCAGCAATTTCCACTAAGAAGCAAAAGGCCCTCGACGTGCTTCTCAGCTGCTGTTTCATCTCACCATGACTAAAGAAGCGAAGGTGTGCACATTGTCTCCAAGGAGCAACCTCTAATGAATGGCCTGTCAGCCATGTCTCTTCTTAAGGAACAAAGGAGAAAAAGTTTGCATGGCTGATGTCTCTTCCATAAATCCCAAATACAGGAAGTGTGTAAAAGCGAGCTACTTTAGGAAAACTATGTACAGTGAGCTTCCTTTTTTTTACTGCTTATTTTACTGCCATATCAGAGATTTGTTCTTTCAAAGGTGTTTCCAGCTGCTTTAATCTAAAATGCCTGCCATAGACAGTACCCAGAATATCAGCTTTTCATACTTTCTTGCCTACCAGTGTGGTTTACAAGTAAGTTGTGAAGGGGATGTGATCTTTAGGCTCCAATGGGATGAAGAGTTCAAAGGATCTCTACAAATCATCACTCAAACAAAAAACTTGGAATTCACTGGGGCTTACATTGGCTTCTCTGTTGTGTTCGAATAATTCCAGTAGGACAATTTATTGGCAATAATATTAATGGAAATGGACTTCCAAAAAGAATGTTAAAGGCTATTAATTCTGACCCCAAAAGCCTCTTTCAGGGCAAGAGCAAGGAAAGTGGACAGTAGATTTACCCACTGTATGTAGAATATTTAACATCTCTCAGGTTTTACCTGCCAATAGTGATCGAACTTGTAAAACTATTATAAATCAAGGCCAATTTTCAGAAAATACTCAGAAAATAAATTCTAAGTAAAAATTGGTAACTGAAAACCCAGCAGAGTTACTGGCAGAGGTAGTAAACCATTGATAAGAATGCAGCACCCCTACTTCTGTAAAAATAGAATTCAGCTGAAAGTTTGCAAAAAACCAAGTTAACACATGAGGTCTCTATTAAAAAATAATTAGCTTTGTACTCAAAATGAGAATCTGAAAGGAACAGGGCTAAGTCAAGCTGAATCCTGAATAGAGTAATATCTTCAGAAGAAATAATTTTATTCAGTTACTCTTTTAAACTAACTTTTATGACAGACATTCAGAATCTCTGGGTCTCATAAAGCATGCATTAGACACCCTAAAGGATCTCAAAACCTTAGTGAAACAGTGATGTGTGGATCATTAGTAGGGGGAATTGAGGGAGAATAGCATGGATTAGATGTGGATTAGAACTTGTTTTTAGAAAAAACTCATAAATAAAACACTTAGGCTCAGATTCAAGTCTCAGATATGTGGCATACATCACTAGATGCTTGTAAAAATGTTACTGCACTTTCAGACCTAGCCCTGAGTACTCTATTAATTTAACTTGACATTTGTTTTAGTATTTAATGGATTAGCGTGTGAAAATGCTTGTGCAACTGCCTGGTTGTGTTTGATCATGCAGTTTCCAGGAGTTCATGGGCAAATAGAACAAGGTGCAGTTGGTTGTAACGCGTACAGTTACAGAAAATACAACTTTTACGTGTAGAATTCCAGCCTTATTTTTTAAAAGTTTGATCATTTGCTGCTGAACACATTTTACCAATACATAGCATTTCAGCTTTCTTCTTGGATAAAAATAATCTTTATGTTAGAGGCCACCATGAAGCTATGCTAGAACCTGGTGTTTATTCAGACAAACAACACGTGAACATTTCCTCTTCAGAGAGCTTTTTTGTCCATCTTGAGGGCTAAATTCTGTCTATACAAATTATGTGTTTTTAAAGTGCAAATGTGAGTCCTGCTTTAGTTACAGAATTCCCATCAAATCCATATGTGTGTGTGTGTGTGATTAAGTCTGAGGAGACTGAATAGTATTAGTAAATTGTATATGATACTGTTCTACCATTTACATTTAACATATGCGTATATATATATATATATACACACCTAAAATGTTTCATATTCTGGCAAATAAGGCTTCTTTGCATAATGCTGGCCTTTCACAACACAAACATTTTTTGCACAAAATGCAGTAAGACATTTAAAGATCTGACTTTAAGTTAGTTCATTAACTTCATAATAATTTGCTGTGTTCCATGTGCTGTATCTTTGTTTACAATTTGAATCTGGCCTAATACCAAGGAAAAGAGATCTTCTGTTAAAAAGGACAAAAAAAATTATCCAAGGGACCAAACTCTGCATTTGATCAGTTAGCAGATTGCCACCCCTGAGCTTTCTATCCTTGTCTGCTGCAAGTTAAAGCAGTCTGGGACTATTAAAAAATATTCTGTTCTGCATGCAACGATGCCAAGGAACTACGTCTTTTAGTTGAACAGTTTTGCCTCTCACTGATCTAAACATCAAGCTCTGTGGTGGACGGCACAGGGCCACCTCAGTGCCATGAAAGGGGAAGAATGGGACAAAACATCTGCCCTTTAGTGTGAAGATATTTTTTTCCTTTTTTTTTTTTGTGGACATGGTATTGATATGATAAATGCAGCATCCCCTCCCTGCCCAGAGGTGGGACACCCTTGCACTTTCCAGATCCAGAGATGAAGCCTCTGTACCTCAGTGAAGGAAGAATATATATTTCCTGGTCTGATCATCCAGGTACATGTTATCACATTTGTTAACTTTCTTCCCTAAAATGAATGTGTCTAAAATTAGGAACTTAGTTCCTTCATGTCCCTGTCAATGAAGGAAATCAGGCGCCTCCAGTCAGCATTCCAGTGCTGCACATGGATCTCTAATGGTTATATAAGCAAGCAAGGGTGGTCAGGGTCCTGCTTTGGCTTTTTCAATAATTTGTCTAAAATTAGGCACGTGAAGCTAGACAAGTAAGTCTTCAGAGAATTGTTATCCTGAACCGAAACAGTTTTTTCTCTCATTTCCCTATTTCTTCTTTAGCTTGCCTGCTCAAGGAAGCTGTGAGTTTGTCAGCTTGAAAGCCTACAATTCTCTGTGCATAAGAGAGCTTGACTAAAGTGTAACGTCAGTTGGTCCATTCCTACAAAACATAGTCCATCAAAACAGCTGGCTTTCATGAATTGCCAGAACTGATGTGGTATACTGCCTAAAAAGTGCATTCACCAGCACAGCTGGGAGTACATTACGCCCTCATTCCCTCATCCTTTGGATAGCCTAAATAGGTTTATCTGGAACTGCACTAAGTGACTGAGCATGCAGACCCTTGAATGCTCTGGAATGACAAACCTCCAGCCCTTGCTCTGGTCCCATCCGCACTGGCCTTAAGCTGTGCCTTGGGGTGATACCGGGATGGCATTTTTGAACACATATTTTGATGACCTCTGCAGAAAATATCACACAGTCAGTCAATGCCGTGACTGTGAGTCTTAAACAGTCATGCAAAATGTATCAGTTGAAGTATAAAGTGCCTGTGAGGTTGTTTTGACTAAATCTTGGAATTTCTTTAGGGATAGTGCAGCTGCCAGAGAGGCTTAAGAGGTAAACAAGTTGTTTATTCCCAGAAGTCTCCTACAATCTGCTCCAAAATGTTATAACTGGCAAATTTCAGTAGGTTAATAAGGCAACTAAGGTAAGTAGTTTAAATTAATACATTAATATATTGGCAGAAAAGTATATTAATGATTTCACAATGGAAAACATCATATTGAGTAGATGAGCTTCTAGCAATAACGGATTGTTTTCCTCAAACCAGGAAACACACATTTTTGGTTGATATTATGAAAGGACTATACCTATTTTGGTACATCCTGGGATATAGGGGAAAGACACAAGTTAATTCTAACATCTGTGTGGAGGTGGTGTTTGAGTGCCCAAACCATAGGCAGTCTGATTTCTTTACAGCCAGATTTACATGGAGGTTCAAGGAGACCCCTAAGCAGCCTGGAGCATAAAATATGCTACAAGGAGACAGTGCCATCACCAATATTTTATTAATTTTTACACTATTGTACTATGGTAATAGAACCAGGTTGGTACCATTAGTTCTTATACAAATAAGAGGAATGAAGAGTTATAATGTGTAAAGGTTGAAAATTCTTCCTGGCCCAGACTGAGAAGATCAATGAAAGAATGAGAAGCAGCAGAAAACAATTTGTTTCCTGGATGACTTACTAAAGTTATATACTAGTGAAATCTTGCCTTTCTTATTGCTTTTCTTCCTGTGTGGTCAGGGCAAAAAAGCAGTCCAGCTACCACAGCAAGGAATGCCAGGAAGTAATTCAACATTCAGAAAATATTAATATTTGGTAAGTTTAGTAAAAATGTGGAGAGATTTTATAGCTTTACATTTCTTTTCTTGATAGTTACAGGCCAAATTCTTTTCTGATATGAAGGATCTAAGGTACACTTCAGTTAATGAAACAAGGCCAGCAGTTAATTAAACAAGACCAGCTTATCCTAGCACAAAATCTCAACTCTGTTTTACTGCTTAACAGCAAAATTAGAGGAAATGCAACGGACTTTCAGTAATATGTGCAAGCCATTCTTAGCCATGTGAATGGCTCAATATTTAGGCCATGTACCACTTTGTTCATCTCACTAATCATTTATTTTGTTAAAGTCTGTTTTCTTTCAGGGTGGTGTTCACCCCCAGCTCCTCCTCTTGCAATTTAAAGATCTGACTTTACACATTACAGGTTTGGAGCACTGTCTTTTGAGGGTGGGGGGGAGAGCAGGGAGGATTGGATAACTGCCCAATTTCATATGATAAAAGTGAAATTCTCTCCTGTCTGCAGGACAATCCCCAGGGAACAACGTATGAAACCCAAACTTAAATAAGATCATATCCTGTTTGCAAACATCATATTCCCTTTGCTTCTCAGTAATCTGGATCCATAAACCCCAGCACAGCTTGAGAGCCCATTCCTCATCTAAACAAATGCCATAAGCCCCTTTATACTTTTACAACCGTGTCAGAAAATAATATTGACTGCCAATAGTGATGTGATTGGAGTTGCCTCCTCTGAGCCATAAAAGAAGCAGTCTGTTATCAATTTCTCTAAATGCATCAAGGGAATTATGGGTTGGTTCAGTTCCAAGTTATAAATGACAATTCAAAAGCCGCAGAAGTGTTTGAAGCTGGGAGCCGATGATGACATTATCATAAAAGCCTGCTCTTCTTTGCTTTTGTGGGTTTTTCTGCCTATCAACTAGACAAAAAAATATGGCTGAGAAATGACTTCAAGATTTCTTCACACAGCAGCAGGTCAAACAGGCAGGAAAACAATCACTATTTTTAGTGACAGATTGAGGCAAGGAGATGAAACTCACTCCCATTAAAAGTAGATTTCTTCTTATCATCATTTTCACAGCACAACAGAAGGGAAGCAATTGCAATAGATGGATGCATTGATCAAAATGTTCAGTTATAGCTCTAGTGGATGTTTATAGATGAAAAATTGTGGAATGGTCTGATAATCTGCAGAACCAACAAGTAAATTGTGATTATTCTCCCCATTTGGCCACTTCACCTGTAATCTACCCACTTCTCCTGGAAAACTTTTCACATTCCAAACCTCTGACCAGCCACATGAAACTATCTCTTGTTAGTAAAAATGCTGGCTGTAGAGCTGCTAGTCTCTCTCCAACACAAGGAATTTCATCCCCCCAGTATCAGAATTCTTTAACAACAGTTGGTTCTGGAACAACATTAAGCTTGAAAAAAGAATAAAAACCATTATTGCAAAAGGGAGGTCTCATACTTCAGCAGATGTTATACTTCCGACCCTGGATAGTCCTCTGATAAAAAATTAACCATCAATGAAAGAAAATCTGTTATGGGCAAATTTAGGAGGCTAGATTGAGACAACTTTTTTTTCTCTCTCTGTAAGACCTGTTCAGTTTGACTGTCAGTATGAAACAGCTTTGTGCTCTTAGATAAGAGCTTCTTATAAAACTGAAGTTTATTGTTTGATTTCTTCTAAAAGCCTAACATATACCAAGCCAAATTATCCAATGACCCTGACAGAATTAGTCCTTATTGCTACTTGAAAGAAAATTCATATGGATGAAAAATGTTTAAAAAAATCAGTAAATAGTAGCTTTACATGTATTTTGCATGTGTTTAGAGCCATGACTGAACAGGATCGGAAAATATTAGTTATGGACATTGTCTCTTGTTTGCTTCTGAAAATTATTGAAAAAACCCTTTCTTTTACTGTAAGTCCAAAGAAGAGGATCCCTGATATTGACTGCAACAACAAAATCAATAGTATAGTAGAATGCAGGGTTGCAGAGGTCAGTTGGACCTTTGTTTGTGAACAATGCAAGCCATCCCAAACTCATGGTGACATACTCTTTATAGCCCATAAGCTGCTCATGTCTTCAATGCCTGTGAAGTCCTAGGTTCCAGTCTGCTCCAAGGGCAGTTTCCATTTTGTCCAGTGATTCTTTCACATGAAATATGTAAGTTGCTTGTGGAGCAGGGGCTCAGAGCTAGGACTTCACATTATTTATAAATATATGATAGGTAGATGATAGCCCTAGATACATTGGTTTCATGCTACTTATGCTCTGTCTTACTGGTCCAGTGCTCTTTTCAACAGTGGCACAGCTTCAGTGTGTGGTGTGACAGTCCCCAACCAGAAAAAATCTATGATCTCCTCAGTGGTAACAACATCCGTTAAGAGATGGGGGCTCTGATATTAAATCCAGCCTGGCAGTGGAGGGAAATGAGCCTAGGTTTCCCATCCCCTGTGTGAGTAGTTTAACCACTAATCTATTTAATAATAGAAGAGCTGCATAATAACAGCCAGCAAGGTCCCCATATGGTTAGAAGACAATAGGATCAAAGAGCTCAAGAGGCAGTTATAAATCTGCAAGAATGGAATCCTTTTTTTTTTTTCCTTAATACTTTCTCACTGTATTCTTCAGCAAACAAGAAAACAAATGAGAACAAAAATATTCAAAAAAATAAATTCTTCCATCCCTCCTTAAAATCTTTGCATGAACTACTTTTACTGCTTTACATTGGTTAATGTTTTATAACCCTCAATTAAGTTGAAAGTTAAGTAGCAATGCTTTTTCTTTCTTTCCACCATCATTTTTGAAAGCAAACTTAAGAATTGTTTTCCACACAGTTTGAAGCAGCTCCCTTTCCCAGAACTCATCTTAACCAATAGACAGCTAGATATCACTGAAAGAGAGCTCCTAATCTGATTATTTACCTTGAAAAAGGTCATAGCCCATTCCTTTAAAAGAGCCCCACAGCAAGCCTGACAATAATAATATGTAGAAAGGCAAACCAAGTAGAAAAAAATAAATAAAAGATCAATTTCTACAACATGTTCTTTAATGCAATTTTCATTATTTTAAATAAGAAATGAAGCAAATAGACTAAAAAAATGTAGATAAATGTAAATGCTTTAAAAAATGAAGTTATACTGACCATTTCTGACTTGCATTACCTTTAGATTGGAAAACATACTTCCATTAGTAGAAGGATTTCAAATCACATCTCTATTCACAATTTTTTTAACACCACAATAACTTGTTTCATAGAAAATTTGTATACTTTAATGGTCAAAGCATACCACAGTCCTATTTTCTTCCCAAAGACCTCAGAAATATTTGTCAAGAAATTTTACATCTGCTCCTCTACTCAGAAACCTGAACATTTCTCAACTTTATTAATATCTTGTTCAGTTTTCTCTAAACTTAATAACTGCAACAACAGTGTGAAAAATAACCTTTTTTTATACAGAAATGTGTGCATGTAGGCATGTGTGTGTGCATGTGTGCACACAGTAGTGCACAGAGGTTCATGTGGACTTGCATGTCTGCGTGTCAAAGTGTAGTGTTAGCTGTTCCACGTACAGAAGTGACCCCCAAGTTTCAAAATTAGCAAGTTGCTAGTCAATCACCAAGTTCCAAATTTTAGGCAGAATCCTCAGCAAGCTAAGCCCACAGTAGAAGCGCTGGGGTGATTACCACTTCCTGATTCTTTGTTCCTTAACTCAAAAGTTCACAAATCCTCAAAAATTACTAAATGCTGCAAGCTGAACTGGAATTTTTCTGTGTGTGTGTGTGTGTGTGTGTGTTAAATCCTTACAAAATTAGTATTTCTTCTGTCAGGTATTTCATAATTAAAAAAAAAACAAAAAACAAACCAAACCAAAACACACTATAAACAAGACCAGTATGGTATGGAATTTATCCTTTGTGAAGGATAAAAGTAAATAAAACTTTAGAAGGCTGCATTGGAAGTTGACCTCTAGAGATTGTGGCTTTATTCCTGCACACTCAGAAACAGTGAAAGGGAACTAAAATATATATGCGTCATCCAGCCAGCCTATCTAGTAATATCATCATTTCACTTTGATATTGCTGACATCAGTAAATAATGGACTCAGCTGGACTAAAAGTGTAGAATACTATTGTATGGAAAACCCTGTATGTGAAAATATGTTTCTTCCTGGTAATATCTGCACTAGAATTTAATGGGAGCATGACACCAACGCTAGTAGAAATTCTCCATTGTACATGTTTTTCAATAATATAGGTTAATTCATTTACCTAGTGTTGCAATAGATTTTTGGCTGCAGGTTTTTGTCTACTGTGTCCTATACTTGCAAGCTTATATTTAATCAATTTCAAAACAGGACATAAAAATGCTCAAATAATTTATTAATTTAACAACACCCAAGTTATTAGTGAGCAGCTAGTGAACACTTCTCATGCTAAATATTAGCTTTAGCAATTTTTTTTGTCCTTTCTGAGAAATGTGAAGCTATATTTACTTTTTAACAGTACACAAAACAGCTTCTCCAAAGCTCATTCTTCTATAACAACTGCACCCATGTTATCTTCCTCAAAAATAGAGCTCATGTAAAAAAATAGAACTGGGACAACTAAGAAATGTGCACATTATCACAAAATATGTTCCTATCTAACTGTTCCATGTGCTTATTGTAGTGTACTGTCTTTGAAAAAATAGTATATTATAGTATTCAGGTTTCATCCCTACATTTTAATCGGCTTCTGAAGACTTTGAACTGATAATTCAATAGTGCTAAAGAATTAATGAATGAATACATATGTTGCGTGGTGTCCCCGTCGTGAATAAAACAAATATCTACTTACCCCAAGTCCCCCACAAGGCAACAAGGAAAAGAGTTTTTGAGACACGTTTCCTATATATTAAAGAAAATAAGAAACAATAAGCATAAGTCATCATAGTGACATTTAAATACTGGAATACTAATCACTCTTCACTGTAATTCAGATATCAGTATCACAAAATTAAAATGCCACATATTAGAATAAAAATATTAATAGTACTTAGAAAGCAAATCAGCCATGGGACATTTAAAGTAGTCTATCGAAACAGTGACAAGTCTGCAAGATTGGTAAGCAGTAGTTTCAAAGGAGCATAATGATCAAATCTTCACAGAAAGCCACTCTGAACTAAGGTGACTCATCATGCCGATATCTGTAGCTGATAAGCAGCTTGTCTAAGCTAGTCATCTCAGCTTCTTCAGCCAGTGAAGTGAGGTAGGCACCTCTACCCAGCCCAGATGACTGATGGGATGAATTATACTTGAGAAGTGCCTGTTTCTTTTCACTGACAACAGAAGGAACCTCATTAAGCTTACATGAAACTGATAACTAATTTCTTAACTTAATCTCTCCAAAAAAGTTTCTCCTTTGAAAATCACAGCATCAGTCTTCCTATCTGTGCAAAAATGCTGTTCTCTTCATTTACGTACCATCAATGAACACATTAATATGTTAAAAACATAAAATAAAATACTTGTTTCAGCATTACTCAGTAAATACATTCTATGGAAAGGAACAAAAACTCCATAGGCTTTAGAATCTAATTTGTAGTTTACTCTGTTCTATACATTAGATGATGTGGTAGGGTTTATCTTAATATTTATACTCACTTTTTATTCATTCATGTTTTCTTTTTTTGTACCACTAAACTCACTGTATGTCTTGATAAGTACAATATGAAGACCGGGTAAGGATGTCAGGATTTGATTCAGTTCCTATCCCAGTATGTAATCTGATCCTAAGGCAGCTGGGGAAGAGAACATGAGCTTTTCCTCTGCCGTATCACAGAACTGACTTTGTAACTTTGCCATCTGGAGGAAACGTTAGATAGTGAATCATTCAAGTTACCGAGAGGAGCCACCCATTGTTATGGAAGGGGCGAATGCTGCAGTTACTCATGTTTAGCAGGTGCCAATGAAATGCATGAAGACAATTATAAGCCATCATCTTTGAAGTACGAGAGACCAGACTGCAAGGTCTGAGATGAAGAAAGTGCTTTACACTTTGAGTAAAATCCAAGATGCATTTTTAACCAACTAGAAGCCTTTGATCAGTTTGCACAGTGTGTGAGAGAAGCCAAACAAAACCTCCTGTGGAGCTACCAGGAGAAATGCAGGTGCAGCAGCTATGCAGAGTATTCTCATACTGTGAGTCTTAATAGCCCCAGACATGCAAGGAAATGTTGGCTGCAGGAGACTGTCAGAGTAGAGGTACAGGAGGATTTTCCAGATCTCTTGCTAAGCAGATCTGGGGACCAAGGTGAACAGCAATTTTTCACTTTTTACTGTGGGGAAGATCAAAAAGTCTTAAGCAGATAACTAAAAAATTGGTGCTGTTAAAATGCCAGGAGACACTAATGGAAACATAAGCTGTAATTTGAGATAAAAGACAGCATTTTTAGAATATTGAATGACTAGACCTTTTTTCTTAAATTCCATCGCAGAGTTGGGACATAAGAGAGAACAGATGAATTCTCATTTATCTCCCTGCAGCTGGGCCCATTGTGAATGGTAAACACTATTAAAAACAACAAACAAAAAGAAGAAACAGAAAAGCAGATGGTGAGGAAGGACACTAAAATCAATCAACAGATAGTACTAAAACAGAGGGAAACAAGCACAAAGCCTTTTCAGTGTATCAAGAAACTTGCCAGGATACTCACTTCTTATTGCACAATAATAAAAAAAAAAAGCAGATAACAGACTTTGCAGAACAAGGAAAAGATTGGGATTTCATGAAAAGAACAGTGAGGAAAGGTTCTACTGAGAGAGAGTGACACCATTACGTAGTTAGCCTCACAAAAAGAAAAGAGCTCACAACACTCTTTGCCATAAATGAAAATCAGTAGCAAAAGCAAGCTCTGAAAAGGAATCAAAGTGAGAATTTCCCATGACGTTTGGAGTTGATGTCCCAGCAGAACCTGGTAAATAGCAGGCATTTTCAAGTAACACTCTTCCACACCCCAGGATACCTCCAGAATAACAATAAAAAAAGATATTGGAATACTTCAAGTAAGAGAGAAGACAAATTTAAAAAAAAACTTTTTCAGGCTTTGCATCAGGACAGAGTTTGCAGTCACCAGCAAATCACTTGAGAAAAAAGATATTTTAGATAAGACTCAGTACAACAATTTACTGACAGTGCTGGAAAAAATATCCAAGATTTGTATTCTAAAATTTCAACCTACAAAGGCAGTAGAAGCTGATTAGTCAAATTAGGTGCTAAGGCACCCATCACTGACTGAGGTCAGAGCCCCTACAGAAGTCAAGGAAGCTGCTTAGGAGGCTGACAATTTGAGACTGAGATTCTGATAAGCAGGGAAAGTGATTGGCAAAAACTCTCTTTCAAAAACATAAACCAATTAAAAGGTTTGTTCACTTGTGAAAAGGCAGAATTTCAGGAACCTGATTGTTTTCAGTATCATTCCTCAAGAACAAAGCCATTTCTGCTAAGTGGCCTTTTTTTTCACTAACTTGAAATTGCAATTGCGCAGATGCTCTGTGAATGCGTCTTTTAGTTGTACTCTAAGTACTGCCACACTGTCAGGGATGTGTTGACAGTATATTTCTCAATTTTACAAACTTGTAATCATTGGTAATTTGATTTTTAGCAACACTTTCTTAAATATGGTTGGAGAGGGAAAAAGCAACCAAATTTGTAAGACCTGTTTGATAACTGTTCTGCCTTTGAGCTTATTAAAGAGGTTTGAAAGGTCGTATTCTGTCATCTGAAACACAGCCTGCGTATTAGTTTCCTTCACGTCAAGACAATGATGGGCAACGTAACATGTTGCTTAACACACCACAGTGAAATACGATCAGTCAAAAGCTTAACTATGCTATAGTATAGAAGTTGAAGTGATCATTTGCAAGAGCTGCATTTGTAGGCCCTGATGCAGGGAAAATAAAGCAACATAAAGAATATGTGAATGATAACTGTGTGCATAATTCTCACTCATTTCAGTAGTTTAGAGCTATTTTGCTTTGTGGTCTTCCAGAACAGAGTTTCTTTCTTGAATAGGGACACTGAAATAAGCATTTATTGACAAGTAGCACATTTATTGCCCTGGTCATACTTAAATTTCATTTCACATGTTTCTTTTCCATTTGGAAGAAACAGAAGCTGCTTGTTAACAAAAAAAAAAGAAAAAAAAAAAGCTTCAGACAAAGCAGATGTACTCTTCTGCATGGAGACAGGGAACAAAAGCTTTTCTGGAACACAAGTGGAGAACAGTGCCTCTGTCTTTTTGGGTGGGTAGAGGAGTAAGGAAAGGAAAGGTTAGGTCCTCCTTTTCATTTAGGATGCAAAGCCATAATTTGACAAAACAATTTCTCTAGAAAAAAAAATGCACTTTCATTGAAATAGAAATGTTTTATGCAATTATGTTGTTACTGATGACATTTTTTATGAGAAACATTTCCTTTAGATTTTTCTCCTTTGCTACACATCATTTTGAATTTCTAGACTATACCAAGATGTTAATTTTAATGTCAGGATTGATTAGGTTCAACCTCACTGAACTGGGGACAATGAAAGGTGGAACAGTCACACTGCATTTGGGAAAAATATGAGAGACAATCAAGTTCCTTTACACAAGAGTCTGGAAGCCCAAATGAGGAGAGCTTCTGGCCAAAAAAACAGGCAGATGCAAAAGCATGTGGGAAGGGTGTTTCATTGATTCTTGGCTTGGTAAAAGGTCATATAAGATGTAGCAAGAAAAAAATAGAGACAGAAAAGGGCATTAAGCCAAGGATACACTCAGAATATATGCTAGGAGTGTGATCTTGATACAAATTTAGAGAGCAAGTGTTTTGGACTGTCAAATAAAAAAGGCAAAGGGTGTTGAGTAACGAACAGTAGGCAAAGAAATGGCTTTCTGAGATTGGGTAAACAAAGCTTTCTACATTCTCTATACATAAGCAGAAACACAGCAAGGGTACCTGGGTCTATTCCTTTTTTCACCTCATAGCTGCAACTACACTGCTTCCTGTGTGCTGGTCAACCACTGAGATCCAAAATGGGAACAAGATTTTATATCATCAGGTGCTATATTAAATAATGTGAAAATCAAAATGAAATTAATCAAAACCAACAAAATTTAAATTAAATTCTTGACTCTATCAAAATGGAACATTTTGACAATGCTGATGAACTCAAATCAAAATGTTTCCAAATTTTCATTTTGCAAGAATTTAGAGCTTTTTCTTGGAAACACTTTTTGTTTTGTTCTTATATTTTTTTAAAGGGGGATTTGTATCTTGGCAATTCAAGCTCCAAAGACTCTATTATACTGTAAGCATTTTTCAGTTTTTATGTTGCCGTGGCTAAGAAGATATATAAACTTAGACAACATTGTAATCAAGACATTTTTCTTATCTACTGTTATGATTGACTGCCTTACAGAAGAAACTCTTTGCATTAGTTTCCAAAGCAAAACAATTGCTATGTATTACTAGAACTGTGGCAGCAATTTTTTCTGATAGCTGGTATTGTTTTTGTTTGGGTTGGGTTTCATTACATTTAGGAAAAGCTCCAGATCTTAGAATAAGTGTTATAAAAATAGCTGTGAATTAGTGTTGCATCAAGTGTGCTTGGTCATAAGGGCAGGATTTCACTCACAGATTATTTCCAAAATGCACTACTTTTTTGTGTGTTTCCTTTCAGCAGGTCTGACAAGTAGATCTGCTTCATGCTACACTCATGGCAGAGCTCAGTTTAACCCTACTTTTCCATTATAAAAAGCATACACTGTGCATGAAGATATTTGATGTGAAAATCCTGTCAGCTTTCTGCTATTCTGTACACCCATAGGTCCATCTAACGTTTTAATGTGTTTTCCCCCCCTGTTGTTCAGAAAGATAACATATCCTGCATAATGGAAGGCATTAAAATAAGTTCACTTATGAGCAAGATTTAGGCATTGCACTCAGCATGGCTGAAATAATTGAAATAAAAGCAAATGAGAACAGCAAACAAGCAATTCTGACAAGCAAGTGTATCTTAAACTCCCGTTTTCTGATCAAAGAACACAAGGAGATAGAAGATCGACCACGTTCAAAATTGCCATTGACCTCCAATGGAGAATAATTACAGTAAAGGGTTAACACTTCGATGATTTTTGAAGCAAATGAGGAGAAACTTTGATTGCTGCTTTCCAGCCTGTGCATTTTGCTAATCTATATTTGGCTTCCATTGTAACATTCTCCTTCCACATAGCAATGCATTTGGAAAAAGTGAATTTTTGTCACACTGCTTGCCAAGTATTTTAAACTGACACCAGCTATGACTAATGACAGTGCTGGAATGTGCTGTTCTCAGTAGAATAGAGGCCTGTACAGACCTAGGAGTTTCCTGGGGTCCAGCTTCTGTCTGTTCAGGGGGCTGGTGCCATAAAGCAGTGAATGATGTTCAGAGTGAACCAGCTGTATTTCCTCCAGACTGGCTTTTCGACCTCGAATTCGCTGAAAGAAAACAGCAGAGGCCTACAATATTCCACTGACAATATTTAGGGAGAAAAAAAAAAAAAAAAAAGTAACGGTCCAAAATAACATTTAGTATGATTAATAATGGGTTGAAATTGCATCATGCAGGAATGTGACACTGATTTGTTTATTAAAGTAATGTTATACAAAAAACAAATGCGTGTGTGGTTTATCACAAATGCTTCACTTAAGTCTTACCAGAGTTAACTTAATACAGGGTTTCACATACAAAAAAGAAAAAATATTCTGCCTTTTTTCTACATTATATTGAGACATACAAACCAAAAGGTGAGATATTTCTTAAGTAAGAAATCTGTCTAGAAAAGGAGCTGCTTCTGGTTTAAGGACCAAAAACTTACACCTGTAAGCTGCAGATTTGTTCTGAATGTTGATTAATGGTTTTTGCATCACTACTAGTACTTGCGATTTGTGCTGCTAGGAAGAGCATTATCACAGTGAGGAGAGCCAGGGAGAAGAAGAAAACTAAAGTTTAAATGCTTTAATAAAATCATGTATGATCAATATCCAGGATCATTTTTGCTGCTACACATGCTGACTCGCTTGCTTACATTTTTTGAAATGTCTCTTTAACTGTTTCTCCAGCCTGTACTCTCCCCACTTAAATAAATGTTAAAAAAATCCAAGATGCCTTTCTATAAATCCATTGAAATGTAATCAGTTCAAGAAGGAAGGAAGATAGGAAAGAAAGAAGAAAAGATAAAACTAACACTTTCTGATTCAGCAGATCTGTTCCTTGTCTGTACTTGGAGTTACAACTTGTCATAAAATTATTTACTTCTCTGCTTGCGCTAGTGCTGCACAGCCTTTGCAGACACAACAACATTAAGCAGACTGTGTTCAGGTTTGGACATAATAAACAGCACTGTCAACAAACTTCTGGTCCCAAGATCGTCTTTGCTGTTGGTATTGTATAGTGTGGAGAGAAAGCAGTCTATTTTTAAGGTCTTCGACTCTATATTTTCGATCTGGACCTTAAGAACACCTGGGGCAAAACCTCTCACAAATTAGACTGAGGATCCGGCTGACTGTCAAGGTCTACAGATAAACAGGTGCAGAAGTTATCCGAATAGACTATCCTGTTTTTAATAGACTGATTAACCTGCTACAGAAATGCCTCTCAATTCTATTTTTCTTAGAGGTTAAGCTGTAATTCATATTATATCCATCACCTACTCATGCACATCAGAAAGCACCAGCATCTTCACTGGGACAAGAAAGCAATATTATAAATATTAGAGAGATTGTGCACCTCAGAAGAAAGAAGCTGCCTAGAGGGGTCAGAAGAACCATTCACAGTTTATATTGAGTTAAGCAGTGGCAATTTTCTCTGACTAATCAGGAAAAATGTCCTAAGAGTTAGATTTAGATGACTGTGGAACAAGCTCCCCCTCAGGGAAATGGTGGAAGCCCTATTTCTTGTAGTGTTTAAAACTTGACTGGACACAGCAGTGGAAAAACATTTTAGGGAATGATCCAAGAACTAAATGACTTAATAAACCCTTTTTCATCTGTAATTTCTTCAAGCCTCTCCCAGTCTCACATGAGAATTTGTAGCAGTGCACTCACATCCTTTTAACACACAGTTGCACAATCAAAATCAGCACATTATGTTACTTCATGAAGTCAGTAATCTCTGTAATGGTTCTTCTGGGTCAGATAAAATGTTTTTCTTCACAAGTGAGGCGACTGGTGACATTTATTCTTTCATCCATTCTCATTAAGGTCTATGTTTCTAATAAGGTGCTTTAAAATCTATATACCCAATTCTCCACAGCAAAACTAGGAAGGGAGGCTGGCTTTTAGGACAGCTAAAACAAATTTATCAGAAAGGTAAAAAGGTATTTTATGAAGGTCACATCAAAGAAACTTGAGTAAAATACTCACTCTCTGGTCATATATCTTCTACAAGTTATTCAAAACCTCTTTAAGAGATGTTTAAGAGAGTTAATTGACTGGCTCTTTTAAAAGTGCTGTTAAATGCCATATCCCTTTAACTATAAAAAGACCCACAACTAGCCATTATTCTTACAACGGGGAGCTCTGTGATATCCTATGGAATAGTGTTTTGCACTAACAAGGTAGGGTCTGGAAGTGGCCTCCCCAAAACATTTTGCCAACGAGCTACGTAGTACCCAGTGTTGCCAGCCACGTTCTCTAGGGCAGAAACAGGTTATGGAGAAACAGGTTTGGTGCAGAAATCAAGTAGCACCAAAGAGCACCCCCACTCCAGGCTGCTCCCAGCACTGAGGTCTGTGCAGTGCAGCCAGCAGCTGAGCTGCTAGGGCAGGCACAGCCCAGAGCTGCTCTTTCTCCGCGGCTTTTCCAGCTCTGACCTTGGGAATTGGCAAGCACATTCACACAGTAAATGGCAGGAGGAAAGGGAAGGGTAAACAGTGCTCACATCTGTGCTGTTTCTGCATTCCCATCTCTTCATTTAATGTTCTTTTCATGCCACCCTTGCAGTATCTCTGCCTGTCAAGTAATTTTTATTGATTATTTATTAAAATTACAACTATCTAAGGCTCTATACAAAGGCTAAAATAATTTATATTAAAAACTACGTGTAACAATTGCTAATAACAGTTCTTCTTACACAACGATATAAGGACTTAGCAGATCTACAAAAGCATCTTTTTTATTTTAAAGTATCTTTCTTAATTTTCATTGGCCGTGGTAGTATCAAAAACCCTAAAATGTAGTAGAAAGCAGAAAATTGGCATAAAGCCAATGAAAAAGGAGAAATAACACAGGAGAATTTATGAAAAGTATTTGTTTTATTCAGGGGAATTTGAATACTACATCCGTCCATCTACTATATCCTTAGTAGAAGGCAAGTCATCCTTTTCTAGTGTGGACAACAATTTGTGTGTCGGCTTTCCACTCTGACATATGCAGTTCCCGCATCAACAGAGACATTTATACATCTCAGGAGAGCAAAATACTGCCCCTGAGTGAGTGCTTTGAAAAATCAGTCTAGAACTAGTTATTCGCCCCACAACAGAAAAATGCTTTCACCTTTCACAGAATTTAAGGTCAAAGAGGACTCTCTAGTCTGGTCTTCTGTTTAAAAAAGACCATTAAAGTTTCACACAGATAACCTCTATTAACCTGAAGATTTTGGTTAGACTTTCAGCAGACTAAACTCTTGCACAGTCAAAGATTCAAAAACACAAAGGTGACACTGCCTGTTTCTCTCTGCTAAACTAACAGGAATTGTTGACATAGCTTAAGAAATATTTCTCATTTGGATCTCTCAGTGCAAGGTGTCCATTGCCTTTACTGCAGCTATTTGTATGGAGATAGTGTCTCTGAAATTTCCTTAGGTCATCTACTTTGTAAACAAGATCTTCAGAGTTTTTCCTACTTTTCTGGGGTTTCTCATAGTTGTTAAAGTCTCTCTTGTTTCTAAAAATACACACAGACAACACATATCTTTTGCCAGTCAGTACACCCACATCACTTACTCTCTCCATTATGTGGGAATTGCAAGCATATCTCTAACACTCCTGTACCCACACACAGAGGCATTTACTCTCTTCATGTGTTTTGGTCCTCCAGTGCCTAACCTCAATATGTTCAACAGTACAAAGTTTTTTGCTCTTAAATACTAACTTTTCCTGTATTATTTCTTCTTTAGTGGTAAACTGAGGTTCAGAGGATGGAATTTTTTCATATATTTCAGTCTATGTCATCTGGCAGACTCAAAGGTTTTTAAATCTTTAAATTCTTTTCTTCTCTTCCCTTTGGTCCATGAGATATGGACAGCAGGAGGTATAAGATGTCTCCCTAATCCAGAAAACTACCAAAATTCAGATCAAATTCTGGGCTGAAAAGAAGAGTGTTGCTGGACCACAGTCCCTACAGGAAGTAGAGGTGGGGGCACAAAGTGGGACCATGTCTACATTTTGCTTTTCTTTTCCAAACTGTGCTGACCAATTTAGCCTAATGTCAGTTGTGTGCATAAATTATGCCCCCAAAGGAGTTATGTAAATACTTCCTCTCCCTAGAACAAGTAGAAAGCAGACACCACTACCAAAACATAATTCAGTCCTTTTTTTTTTTGTCCCAGAGGTAGGGCAGCTACACATTGCTCTTTACCAAGAAAAAATTACCCCAAAAAAAAAAAAGATAATGGATGGTTTTATGCCTATCTTTGAATCTTTTAGCTGTCCTGTTCTTGATATATTTGATAACTGTCTGTTCTACATCTGTCAGCCTTTAACAAACACAGAATAGGTATTTCAGTAAACATACACAAAACTTTTAAACTAATGCAAAAATATTGTGTCTGAATTTTATTCTTCCAATACATATATACCAGGACTATAAAAAAGTCCACTACGGAAGGTGGGGGGGGGGTTGTAAATTACTCCACTCTCTTAACCCTGGACTCAGCCAGCGGCTGGTCTCTCAAACCTGGCTCTCCATGGCTGGCTATGGTCTGAATGTGTTTCTCCTTTGTCTTGGGGAAGCCGATGAAGGAAGTAATCTATCTGTTTGGAACAGTGTTATGACTAAAAAAAAAAAAAATCTGAAAGCTTTAACTAGTTTCTCAATTTAGCAAAAATCCTCTAAACTGTTGTTTGAACAACTAGAGCTCAAATACTTAAGGCTAGAAAGACAAAATACAGTCTGGAGAAGAAAGTTCTTTGGGCTGTGTCTGCAGCAGTAAATTGAGCAGTGCCAGGAAACCTTCCCAGGCAGAGGAACGCAATCATCTGTACTATTAAATTGCTAAAGTGGTCCTTCACACCGTTTTGGCTGAGCAGCAACTAGCACTCTCCCAAACAACTCCCAGACATAGTTTGGTCACTGGCATGGGCCAGGGAGCATTCCTGGTAGTGTGAACATGAGCTTTTCCATGCCAATTGGCCGCAGTGATGGAGAACAGTCCCAAGCACGTTTTATTTTGTAGGGAAGACACAGCTTTGAGTACCCCAGTCAAACCTTGTTATGATTTTACCAAGTTATATTTTAAAAATTATATATATGGGGGCAATATTAGCAATATCTATAGGTAATAGATTAAGTCTAGATTAATCTACCTAGATTAATCTATTAACACCAAGCACGGTGTCGGCCCAGTGTATATTACTTCCATCATCCCATGCGCAGTTAGAGATGACAGCTCTCTGTGCGCTTGGCCAGTTATCTCTCCAGGCCCATAGACCTGAGCTGCTTGAGAAGGGTTAATCCATACCACATTTTGCTCACTGCTATAGATAACAAAGATCATATAGATATAAATTGTTCATTTCCATAAGGGTTTCTTGCTAGATTAAGAAAATAGGGAGGGCCCCTGGCACAAGCTTGTGGCTAAGGTAACAAGTTCTGAGCCACCTCTGACTGAACTAGCTTTGATCCTGAACCTCTTCATCAGACAAAGAGTGGGACTGCAGCCCTCTCGTGGGACTATTGTTTTAGTAAAACAGAAAAAAAGAAGGTTCACAGCTACTGCAGAGGATTTCCTAAGTGGCTGTTGCAGGTTGCTGTTCCTAAATTGCCCTTCAGGCTTGATGCATGAGGCAGTGCACGTGGCAAAAACTGACCAGCTATCTTCCCCACTCCTTGTGACAGGAACTGTGAGGAATTATATTGACAAATACTAATGTCCGTGAGGGAAAATTCAGAAGTCAGTAAAAGAGACAGTGCAGCTGCCTGTGAGGCTTTGACTCCACATCCTCGGTCTGGTATATTGCAGAATGCAGCTTAATGGTGGCCTGTTATTTCTTGAATAATGGAATAACCACTCCTTTAGTGACACGAGTCATGTGTTCCGCTCAATAACTTTTCTAAAGAATCACAGCACCAACTAAGTGAATCACTGCAGCCTTCCTTATTTCAAAAAGTGAGCAGATTTAAGGACATGTTTGAAGTCAAGCAAGTGCTAGAGAATTCAGTGAAGCAAAGGACAGATTGCATCATCAAATATACTCCTGTTCTTAGCCACATAAGAGGATCAAGATAAAAACACATCTACCCACTAGCTTCACACTGAGGTCCCTCAGAGTTCGATCATCAGAGTTTACATTTTGACAGTTCATTTCACATTCCAGCCTCATTTCAAAGCACACAATGGGAGTCAAAATTTTGCAAGACCTCATAGGCTATATTTCAGTTTTGAAACAGCAGAATTGTAAGATGAAACTTTAAATCTTCCAGGAAACTACTGGACTGCATGCACCTCAAACTAACCTATACCACTTTTACTATTTACACCTTTTGCAGATCCACATAATATTACTGTTCAGCAATATCTGTTTATTACTGAAGAAAGCAGTACACAATATTTCACAGCACAGCACATTGCTGCTCTTTTTTTCTCTGTTGTATAATACGTGTCCTGAGTCAAGTAGATAACTAGGCCTTATTCTAGTAAAGCCCTCGGCTGCATGTTTAACTTATTCCTTAAGTATGTGATCCCACCAGTGAAACCACTCATGACATGTGGCCTTAAGGGCCTTGCTGAAAGAAAGTCTTCTTGAAGACAGAAAAAATTACCCGAGCTAAAAAAGAGAATTAGCTTGTTAGAATGCTGCCATCTAGTTAGATGAGTGTATACAACAAATCCATTTGCAGTGCTTGAAGTACCTCACTGCCCAGTACGCTAGCCTACCTGCAGAAAATCTTTGCCGACAGTCATTAATAGTTAATCAAAGGGACCTATTGTACCAGTTCCTTTGGGTCTGTAAAAACCTAAGTACATAAAGAAAAGTCATTAAAGAAAACATAGCATAAGAGCAGTGGCACTTTTGGGATCCTGCAAAATATAAGCAAATTTGTGTTGAACTTTGTTAACTTGTGCTGCAATGCAGTAAGCACCCTCAATTGCCACAGGCTTCTGCAGAAGTTGACAGGACTGCACAACTCATGGAAAGCAGTGCACAGTAGGAAAAGGCTGTTTTTCAGTAACCCAAGTCATATATGAACCTCAGAACCCATACTTGATTTGAGCATGATGTTTTAATATGCAATTTTGTGAGGGAAATCAAAGCAGAAGAAAGTTCCACATTTGCTCTGATATTACCTAGAATATTGTGCTTGAATGTCTTGGGTTTTGACGTGGTATCCATTGTACACCCAGCAAATGAAAATGCTATGAGAACAGACTTTAGAGACTGAATTGAGACTAGGATGCAATGTGCTTATGGAGTGATAGAAACTACATTTTTAAAAGTGTTTTATGCTACTACAGAAGTAAAATCCTTAGCTGCTTGAAAAAGTTATGAACTGTGCTATTGAAAGTACTGCACTTGCCACTTGACTACTACTTATCTACCTTCCTATGTCAAGGTGAGGAACACAGTCATGTCTGGATTTTGTATTCTGATGTATGTGGATAAATTACTTGTATTGTGTAAATTCTTTATTTTCTGATTGGGAACGGTGCTTGCCTAAAATGCATTATTTTAACATTGTCAGTTAAGTCCAAATAATTCCTAAGACAAATTATTCTCTTATTACAGCAGTAAGATAGATGTAGGATTTAGTAAATTTGCCATTTACTTTAACAAGTCAAGTATCTGGTCTTTATTTTTTATTACCTCACACTTGTTTAGCAGCCCAGTTTCTTGCAGCCTTGACCAGATGCTTTGGATCCTTCCAGCATGTTCAGGGTGATTAGCATAGTTGCCACACATACACTGGTGCTTCAGCATCAGATTGTCATACACAACACCTTCATCACAAAGACAGCACAATTAGAAACAGTAAGTGAAACAAGTGCAAGTTATACTGTTCCATGTCATGCATATTATAGCACAACTGGATTTTGTTTGACAGTTAGAACAAGATGAAAATTCTGGATCTTAATTCCCCTTTCCTCTGGGAGACTCATAATTTTGACTTACAAGGTACATCTTGTGATATTATAAGGCAAAAAAGAATTCTCAAGAAATTATACTAATAAATACAATTAACTAAAGAAGAAAGGAAATTGGGTAGTGTCTTGTTAGAGCTTTTATGGCTAGAAAAATATCAGTCCTATTACTGAATCACTTCTCTTTCTCTGGTGGGTAAGGTCGGTTAAGGCTGTTAATCTGTATAAAACAAGAAAAGGTTATATATTTATAGCAGTGTAAGGAAAATCATTCAGAAAAACCTTTTAAAATAAATTTTGAAAAGGCAATGCCACTCTGTATTTGTACTGCTTAACCAATACTACATTAATTCCAGATCTCAAAGCATATCAGATGAAAATTTCAGAGTTGCAGTGGTGGCAGCCAGAGTCCTTTTTCATTAAAAATAAAATTTCCACCCACTGATCAATTAGGACCAAATCCTGTTGTTAGACTGCAAGGCAAGGTTCCTTTTAAATTTTCTAAGCTCATTTATTCAAGGACAGGACAACTTTATGGAACAGCTATCAATATCACATTACTCTGTAGCTGTGTATTGGGAGCAAGAGAAATTTTAGTGAGTAGGCTTGAGCTAAAGTCAATTTTCAAGCTTTTCAAACCAAGTCTGAAATACTGAAAAATGTTTTTATTTATTTGCTTGTTGTTTGCATTTCAGAAATGTCTGGAACAAAAAATATTTTCCTTACCCTTGTGAACCATTTTCATTTGGGAAACTTTTTCTTCCTCTTACAGTTGAAAGGAACTCAAATTAATGATTTCTCTAAGCTGCAAAACTTGGCATTCAAAACCACTTTCTTATGTGCCACCACTACTGTGGATGCCAACACAGTTCTGGGAAAATTGTGCTAGCCTGCTACTGAAAAGTCAGCCAATGAAAAACATACAAAATTAAAGTCCAGATTCAACAACATGCTGAATACCGCCCTTATTTAGCAAAATTCTTGAATGGACATTGAACTTCATTAAAGTGTTTTAAAATTCTGCTGAATAAGAATCTGTATATATTGTGGGCAATGCAAAGTTAAGGTTCTGAGATAATTCAGTTAGAAGACAGCCAAAAATTATGCTACTCTAGAAATATTTATGCCGCCATATTTCTTAGCTCATGCACTATAGAACTGACCCTGTGGGATCTTGCTGTTTAAGCCAAAATGATAATACAACAATTATGTCTCACATGAGGAGAACGCAAACTTATTACTTATGTACAGCGTGACTAAGTTTATGCTAAAGGATTATCTAACAAACAAAACAGCTCATTAGCAATAAATTATTGTATTTACTTTCTTGGTTTGTTCTCTTTTAAAGAAAAAAAAAAAAGAACCAGTGAAAATCTGGAGCTAATAAACTAATGCAACTGAAAATCTCTGCTGGCATTGTCAAAGCAGTTAATAATTTCCTTTCTCTGCAGCTTGCACTGTACCACTTATAAGCTTTGCTGCTCTATCATCAGGTCTTATAAGTTATTTGAAACAGCAAGTATGCATACAAATAAGTGTATGCTCACATGCCTTGCTTTCCTTTTCTAGGCACGCAAAGTTTTAACTTCTACAGTCTGTTGCATACCCAGATTGTACAGTTTGTCAGTGGTCATTATACCATTAGATAAGAAAACTTTTCCTCCCATCCCCCTGCCCAACAGAGAAGGTGTTTAAATGCTAAATGAAAAAGCATCAAGACTTTCAGAAGCTCTTGGGCAGAGTAGGCATTTATATCCAATGGATTTGAATGGAAACACTTGCCCAAGCTGAAAGTATCTCCTACCTGCCACTATTTCAATGAATGTTTTGTTCTAATCATCAATGCTCCCTACAGGCTTAGGTTTGCATAGGCTGAACTGCAGTTACTAGGAATAAAATATGTATATTTTACTGTATTATTATTATTATACAAAATCAAGATATTATGTAATAATGACACTTTTTGATGACCTATATCAGGGTGGTGGTTTTGAAGTGAAATGCTGACATTGCATATTCAGGATGCTTCCTCAGGTTGACTTAGATATAAACATCCCTTTCTTAGTGCATTAGTAATTTTCCCAAAATAGAAAAGAACTAAAAATAAAATGTTATTGTAAGTGAATGATCTTGTCTGAATCAAAATTCAGTTTAACTGGGTGAGGTCAGTATTGCATGGCAGGAGGTTCTGCTCCAAACTTTTAAACACTAAGATATTCACACCACTGGGTGTAAAATGTATTTCTAGCATGATTAATTGACTTAAGAAAAGACTGAAATATATGTTTTCATTTATTGCAAGTATCTAAATTGATTCAGGTTGTGCAAGTAATTCAAATGTGTGGCTGCTGGTCATACAGCACATGTGCTTGGTACAATACCACAATGCAGCAGTAGAGCTTACTGCTAAAAATAGCCTGCAGGATTTCCCTAACAGAATTCAGCCAATAATTTCCCCACCCCCACAAAAAAAAGAAAAAAATAAAGAAAAAAAAAAAAGAGAGAGAGGCAGACAACTGTTTTCAATTGCAGACTGCTGTGAAATATTAATAAAAGATGGTTATTCTGTCTCTCCAGAACAAATGCCTACAGCCAGATTCTGCTTTCAGATTCTTTGTGTAAATCTGAGCAGCTCCACTGAGACTGGTGGATTTATTCTGGATTTACACCAATGTTACTGAGGTCAGAATGTGGCCCTCATGACACACTGGAATGATGGCACCATTGAACCATATAATGATAGAGGACATAGGACAAAAGCAATTGTATTTGCATTAAGTCAGAAAAAACAAAGTTTTCCTGGTGGGGACTCCCTAACATTGATTCATTTCCAAAATCCTTTATTTGGGTCAGCTTCTTTTAATAGTACTTTAAACAGAGAGGAGAGCAAGAGACCTAAAAATTGTTGGCTAAAAACGTGCTTTGAAGAAGGCAAAATACCCTGGAGAACAACAGTACCAATAAGAAAACCCAAGGGAAGAATATCTAATAAATTATTCAGAAGAAAAATCTGAACTAAAAAATGTGAAATACTGTGTAAACCATCTAAATTAACATCAAGTAGACTTTGTATTTTTTTCATATTTAACTCATTATCTTGTGCATATACTGCATATATATATATTGCATAGTGCTCTCACAACCATCACCATTCTGACTCCCTTCAGATATCTGCCTAGAAACATTTTCTCTCATGACTCACAAAAATATATGCTCCCCATTTAATAATCTGCCACAACAGTTTTCCTTCTACCTTTTTTCTCTTCCAAGTGTATATTGTCTTTAAATAGGAAGGGAAAAAAAACAAAACAACCAACCAAACAGTAAGAAATACTTCAAGGCAGGCAGGTACTTTTACATTTATTTCACACTACACTGGTGTTAAGCTCATAATATAGAAAACAGCTCATAGGAAGGAAAAAAAAAACAAACATACAGGAAGAAATACTTCAAGGCAGGCAGGTACTTTTACATTTATTTCACACTCCAAAGGTGTTAAGCTCATAATATAGAAAACAGCTCTATTTTCAATGTACTCAGAAACTGCAGTGATAAAGGTTATATATGTAAGTCTGTAAGCCTAGAGACATGTCAGGGAAAGGGATTTCTTCAAGCAGAAAGGAAAGGCTTCACTGTGAATGCAGAGGCGTGCACTCTCAGACCTGCAAACTGGTCAATCAGCTAATGACTGTTAGCATAGATACAGCTTGGAAGTAGCTTCAGCACTGTGCTGTGTCTTCAGCCAGTACCTAGAGGATATGAAAGAGGGGATGATACAGAGAAGTGAAGAAGCAGAATCATAAAGTTGTAGAGAAAGTGGAAACAGGAGGATTTTTTTTTCTTTAATGAGATTATTATCTTGAAAGAGTGGTGGAGGGGGAAAAAAGATTCAACAAAAGAAGAAAAAAGATTCAAGAAAAAGATGTTTCAGATTAAGAAAAAGGAGTTCAGTGAATGAATGAGAATCTCAGTTGGAATAGGATGGATTTTTTTCCCTCTTTCCTTCTCTCTTTCTTTCTGTCTTTCCACTGCTGTTGGTCATGTAGCAATGCTTTACAGAAGGGGTAAGATTAAACTATCTGCCCAGTCTTAATACACCCTGACTCTGCATATGCACTGTCTGCATTTCCATTGCAGAACCCATCAGGCTTCCTTGTTTCAGATCTCGAGCCCTTTATGCTTGATATGTATCTTTTCCCTAAATCATTATCCATTCAGTGTTTGTCCCACCTAATTTCGTTTGTTCTCTGTCCTTCCATCTCAATTTCACGTTTTCTTTCTTGATCAGTTCCACTGATGCCACCAGCCCCCAAATATATGTAAACCCCTTGACCCTAGTCCCCTTTCTGGGGACTTATAAGAGGAGGTGTCAGTAAAAATTAGCAATAAGAATGAAACAGGAGCCTTTACACTGTTTTTTCCAGTGGAACTGCAGATTTTTGAACAGGACATTGAAGCCTACACACAGTGAGCTCACTTTTCATGTGCTCTGTGAATCTTTCAGAATGAGTTTACAATGTTTTGGGGACTCTATGAACCACAGCTAGAAAAACAGTGGCCTGGTTTAATAATCCTGTCTGTACACATCTGGTCTTTTTGCAGAAACTCATGGAAAGTGAATTAGCATGGTTCTTTCTCCACAGTCCAAATATTTGTTACTCAAGAAGTGAAATTCCTAAATTGACAGTGTATTTACAGAAGAAGAAATTATGTCTTTCATCTTTGAATGTCATCTTGCATCTGTTTACCACTTACTTGCAGTGCTTTAAGGATATCTCATTTTGTTTTGCAGGTTTTTTTATTTAAAATAATAAATTTTTGCTTTCCAAGTTCACATGCTGGTTGGAGAGATGGCAGAGCACGCTGTCTCACACAGTCACATACAGTGCCCATTATGGACTCCATCCTACATCAATCCATGATCACAGCCTGAAGACCTGTAAGCTGTCAGGACATGGCAAGTTCTGCCAACTGATGTGAAGGAATTAATACTTCTGGCAGAAACCTGAATAAACAGTAATGCTGTTTCGGTGGTCATTTTTATTCCTTTCACTGAAGATTTTGGAGTTCTAATCATTCTGCTTTGGACAGCCCAGGTCGTACCAATAGGAGATGATCCCTGAGTGACTGGACTTAGCATAAAACCTTCCTCTGTAGACTCCACACCAACATCACCTTCTAGTCATGGCTCCAGCTTTGCTTTTTCTGTAGGGTAAGCAACCTTGTAGCATAGACTGACTTGTCAAGTGAAGACGTTGAGAATTATATTGCAGCTTTCCTACTTACTGGTGGTCTTTCTTCAACTTATTGGTGGTCTCTTTACAAAACAGGCAACAAGAATATGGAGAAAAGAACCAGAGGATAGGGAAATGAAAGAAAAAGCTATAAATGACTTAAAGACACCAAAGATGCACCTGTTTCTATATTGCCAGAGCCAGTCAATGGTAATGATTTATGACTGTGTGAATACTAACACTGTGATTTGTCAGCTGCATTGGTTGACTTGATGCCAGCGCAGCACCATAAAACCAAAGAATAGTAAGGCTAAAACTGAATGCATTGCTGCAGGAGGTATTTTAGGCATTTAAATCTGTTGATCCTACATGACCAAATGCATTTGCCCTGCCTATTAAAAGCAGTCTTTAGGGAATCCTACCAGTCGTGTAGACATGCTGGCTAGGCTGGTCCACGTCTGGGTGAGGTAATGTGGAATCAGCGGGGGAAGACAGGGTCCTGGGCACCGGTTGATGTTTATCTAATCCCGCCATGCCAACTGTAGCCATCTGAGCCTGGTAGATTTGCAACTGGTGGACATGCCGATGTGCCAGGAACTCCTGTTTCCAAGAGAACAGCACAGTAGAAAGAAATGTGAGATGGAATCAAGACAGTGAGGGAAACATGTCAACAAATTAAGATCATTAGGTCAGGGCTGTAACAAACAGTGCGGGGGGGAAAAAAAAAAAAACCAACAAACAACTCACACCTAAGACCTAGTCAATAAATCCATTCAACAGATGTTTCACACTGACAGTGTAGGCTGCTGACTTTGCTGGAGAGTAAGTGATGGCAGGCAACCTGTCAGTTCTCCCTGACAGAGGAAAAGATTATACATAATATGATGTTTGAATAGGCATTTATGACCCTACATAAATAAAATCTTCCTACACCACTGAGAGTGAAAAACCATGTCCTTACTACTCAGTACCAAAATCACTGAGCAACTGTGAGTCAAGTTCCTACAGAGGAGTCAGTTCCCAGAGCTCCTTGAAAACAGGAGCAATTTGCACATAGGTTTTCACGTACCATTTAGAAATTCAGGAATTGTTACATGAGATTCCAGTTAGGGACCAATAAAATCTTCCTACACCACTGAGAGTAAAAAACCATGTCCTTACTACTCAGTACCAAAATCACTGAGCAACTGTGAGTCAAGTTCCTACAGAGGAGTCAGTTCCCAGAGCTCCTTGAAAACAGGAGCAATTTGCACATAGGTTTTCACGTACCATTTAGAAATTCAGGAATTGTTACATGAGATTCCAGTTAGGGACCATCTTTTTTTGTCATAACTGCTGACGGCTGTAGGCAGTGCCAAACACTTTGGGAAAGATAGGCATGTGCGGAAAGACTGAGACATAACAGAAAGGAAGATTTCCTCCTCTGCTTTGTTTGTCAACAGATGGTGACTTTTGTTGACATGACAAAGGCTGAAACCCTGCTCAAGTCAGTAGAAGCCTCGACTGCACAGAGAAGGATCACTTCGCAAGCCCTTTTCTTTCTGTTTTTCTTTTTGTGTGTATAGTCCTAGAACCTCAACAGAAAGTGAATGCAAGGGAGAGATTTCCAAACCACTTTGCAATATGAAATTCAAACTTCTGTCTTAAAACTACAGACTATCTTTATCTTCACCTGGGCTCAGTATAAATATATGCAGGTATATATATGGTGTATATATATGACTTGCTTTTTAAAAAAAAAAAAAACCTAGTAACAATTAGTGGTGCTGTATGCTGTTGCTTGGGAGAGCAGCTCAGAGGCTTGGTCTGGCCAAGGAGGGATTGCCGGGTGCTTGGAGAGGTGAAGCTGAGTGCAGGCTGTGCGGGAAGGCAGGTGGGACTACCCCAGGCCTTCACATGCTGCAAGATGAATCCATAGCTCGTGGGAAGTGAGAATGTCTACACTGCATGTAAAAAAAAAGAGGTCTTTATGAAAATGAGTGCTCATCAATAACAGCTCAAATGAGAAATGCTTTAAAAGGCAGCCTCAAAACCCATATTAATAACTAGGGTCATCAGTTCAGTGAAAAGACATAAGGTCATGGGATGGGTAAATCACCTGGGACCTTGTCATAAGTGACTAAATAAAGAAAGAAAATATGAGTAAGCAAAAAGAGGTTTTACAAGAAGTGTCTTGGTTTGGGGTTGTTGAACTATTTCCCTTTCTTTAAATACCATCTTCAACTTTTTCTATTGCTTTTTTACTGTATGATGACAGGATGGTGTCATATATTCCAGGAAATATCTTGAAGTCTCTGAAGAGGTCTATGTATCCCCTTTCCTTATAAACTTAACATAACTTAACATTCAGGAATTCTTTCCTGAAATGCCTAAGTGCCTTGTTTTTACTTAGTTTCACTAAATATTTTAATTGTGATAAATTTTCAGAGGAGATATTTTTTATGCTCCTAGGCATACACATCTTTGGTAACCTTTGCTGGGAGTGTGCATGATTAGACAGAAGTGAAGAATGAGTAGATGCTATTGTGTTGAGTATTTTCCCTATGGAGGACAGAACTAGATAAATTCCTTTGTGAGGTTTTAACACTCACTAGCATTCACTTTCCTCAATGCTGGCTTACTGTTCAATAAAGGAGGCACAGGAGGTATTTTGCTGTCTGTGGCACTGTTACTTCCTGCAACCTAGGGTCAAGTGGTGGCAGCAGCACTGCCTGTCTGATGCTAGTGTATTCACCGTCTCTTGCCTATTGTTCCAAAGCACAAGAGCTAGTTCAGCAGTTTCGAAGAAGCCAAACTCCTACCTGCAGGTGCCCTTCTTCACACAGAGCTTTACTGCCGTATGTGAAATCAGCAGAATGATTGTTACTTCCGCTGCTCTCCTCAACCTCTTAGGTTGCATTCATTGTGTTAACTGAATAGCTGGTATCTGTGTAGTTCTTTGATCAAGGGGACTTTGATACTGTCTTTCAGTATTCACACTAACTAATGATAACTCATTAATTGAGTTCACTTTTCTGATAATTACTAGAGAGCAGAAGACAAAAGAGTTTGTTCCCTATTTGAATGCTCTTCAAGCTAGTAAGGGTTCATCAGTGTATTCTGGCAGTGTGCATTAAACAGTATTATTTACATATACTTCTTAAGGAAATCTTGGAAATTCAGCTATCAGTGAGGGAGGATTCCTACTGTGGAGAAATGTTTCTGTTTGGACTTTTCTCAGTGCCAGCAGACTCTAAGCTCTGAGCCTTTAGGGCTGCCTTGTCTGCCTTTCTTTTACTTCCAGACTTGAAATTCACTTGTGCAATACCTGCACAATCTTTTTCAGTGAAGCTGTAAGTTTGCCATTCAATCAATACCTAAAATCTAATCTCTCCAACGCTCCGACCTGAAAAGTCAGTTTAAGGGGTTTTGGGGAGTTTTGTTATGGTGTCTCGAAAAAGAAAAAAACCAAAATCTGGAACACTACAAAATGTTGATAATTCAGGAAGATGTTCCTACCTTTGCTTATAAAAAAAAAACAGGTGTTTGTGTATATATAAGCAATAGAAATAACACTATTTTTCAGGCATATGAACAAATCAAGGTAATTTTTTTAATGGTAATCAACCTGTGTGAACATCGTCTAAGAGCCAGACAGCCTTATATTTCAGCAATTTGGCAAAGACCAAGAAGAGAGCCTGTTCTTGCTCTCCTGTATTTTCCTGCTACCCTGTGTTTTGTTTATATCATTCTCCTCAAATGAAACCAGACATATACCTAGAATTGGACACATGTTTATCAGTGTAATCAGTCCAGGGAAGAAGAAATTTGTGGATGCTTGGATAGAAAGCTGCATGACACCTATTTTAATTTCTGAGGTGACAGAAAACTGCCTGTGAAAACCTTTTAAAATTTGTTAAAAGTACAGTAGTTTGTCTCACAAAGCTTACACTGGGGCTTGCTCATATCCTTCAGTGACTTCCAGATCCTTTAACTGTAATTTTAAAAATATAAGCACCAGCAAAGTTTGGATATGTTTAGGCTTCAGTCAAAGTTTTCAGCTAACTTCCTGATTAGGTTTCATCTTACAGACAACAGGCACTCATGAGATACATATATTTTTCCAGCCACCTACATATTTATGCTGTGAGCATTTGAGATACTCTGTGTCACACAGGCAAGTGGATTAATGCAACGAGTAATGCAGGTAATCAACACACTTATCTGGCTCCCCAAATGCCCACCTGGCCTCTGGAAGGGATTAAAGCAACACAATGAATTAATCTTCAGGTTTTACGTGCTACAGCACTGCAAACACATGTCCATCTCTCTAGCAATATGACAAAAGCAGTATTTGCACATCTGCAGGGTTAGTGATTTGTGTGCATATATTTGGAGCATTTCTTAGGTAACCTGAGCCCTGTCTGCTCGGCATGGAGCCTGCTAGTTCCAGGTGCCTGAGATTATTTCATTAGTAGAGGCAGGCAATTAGGGCCTCTGCCGGAGCAAATGGAGAGCTATCCATCGTCTTCCCCAAAAAACAGCTCAGGCCCTCAGTAATTATTTTGAGCAGGATGTTTAGAATCAGACTCTAAAGAGAAGATGACCCTTTTAGAGGCATGGGAGGTAAATATTTGTTATTCTCCTAGTATTACTGTAGGGTTTGGGGTTTTTTAGGAGGAGCTGAAATCAATTTGGTTTGGTGTGAATACTTCTTTCATGTAGATATGTGATTTGTACATTTTAGTGTTTAATGCTTTATATATTCTGAGGATTCTAGTGAAATCTACTTCCTTATTTCTACTTGCTGTGAGAACTGGTGACCTGCAAGTATATTCAGTTGGATTGTCAGATGGTCTATGTTGGATGATAAAGCATAGGTGAATGGTCTATGAATTAATGCTCCTTCAAGCTGATATGTTTTGTGCAGAGAAAAAATAGCTGGGGTTCACTCATAAAAACCTTTCTTGCCTCTCAATAGTCTGCTTTTTATTTTTGTTTGATATGTTTATATTTAGTTTAATCACAAGCTAAACTAATCCTTAGATTTGTATGTCTGTTCCATAATCCTAAATGTGTATGGCCATATGTACACCACTCTTCAGGGTTTATGCTTTGGCTTCTTGTCATTGTGGTAGAAAAATTTTATCTTAAGAAATTCAAAATTTGCTATTCCTAATAGTGAGAATACTGTTTATAGTCTTTCGTATATTTTTGGCCAGTTTTGTAGTCCTCTGTATTCATGCCTCTACTGCATTCTGCTGAAGTATGAAATGTGTGCTAATATCTATTTACTGTTAAAAATAATTCATGTATTGCCCATTCTCTCCTCCTCTTCCCTCTCCCAAAGACCTTCAGTACTGCTAACCTTACAAAGTCTTTCCTCTCAAAGTATTTTTTGGTGTTGTGTTTGGTAGTTAATTTCTTTCCTACAACTTCCACATTGTTTTCTGAAAATTACCCAAAAAACAATCATTACCGAGGAAAAATACATGAGCTGCAGGAAGTTTTGCGCTAGGTGAGGATGAAAACAAAACCTGCCTAGTGGGAAGACATGCTGCATTCCACGTACTTCCCCCAGCTCCTTCCTCTGAAGAGTATTTCTGAAACCTGCTCTGCTGCCTTGCCGCGCTCTATGGCTCCTGTTGGAGGCCCTACCCTTTAGCCTCTTCCAGACCCTTGTAGCAACATGGGAAGAGAGTAACTTCAGGTCTTGCCACTTCTCTTCCCCACCACCCTCCTTGACTTCCTGATTCAGTCAGAAATCCTGGGCACCCAAAATCATCTCATACGGTTCAGGTGTAGCTAGTTAACAATGCTTCAGAAATTGTGGACCTCACGGAAAATATTAATAGGATTGACCTTGGTTATCCCCAGAAGTGACAGAAAAAAAACCAGAGAGCAATAAATTCCTAAACTAGGAGTACTGGGACAAAAATAGTTGTAGGTAAGCAGAAGCTGTAGCACTTTTGACCCAGGAGTTTTGTGAACTACTGTTCTGCCTGCTGTCCTGAAACAACACCATAACTAGTTGCCCTAGGAGCAAAAATAGGTCATGAGGTCTTCTGAAAATACTTGTGCGAACAAACGTGAATGTGCAGGAGTGGCTTATCTCTGTCAACCTATACAACTTAAAATAGAAATTAGTCTGAGATATTCCTGAAAATGAATATGTTGAGAGATCTTTTAAACTGCTCTGTCACTTTGAGAAAACACATGACCAAGAAACTTTACCAACACTATTTTTGACAAAACCACATATAAAGCCACAAACTTCTACGGTCATTGCCTTCAAAAAAATCAGTATTGCCATCTGAAATATAGTCGGCCACAGATTTAGAATCAGCATTTTTATGAAAAGTAAATAAATACCAAGAATGTATGCAGACACATAGATTGAATAGGTAGAAATGGGTTTAGATTAAGCAAAAGCATCAATAGGAAGAAATAGGGCAGCTAGCCTTGAGGCATCTGGGTATACTAGGTCAGATATTATCAGGATGATTATGGAGTTTGGTTTTTCTCTTGCTGTAATCCAAGGAACACAGGGTTGACTAGTAAATGGCTAAACGGAAGTGAAGTATTATCAACTGAATGTCAGGTGCAGATACAGAACAGTGGGATGAAAGCCCTACCCCACACTTCCTAGAGTCCTGGGCAGAGAAGACTTGCCTTGGGCAGCAATCTGCTTCTCACAGCAAAACAACCCTATGCTCTCTACCCTCCCCTTGCCTTCTGTAGGACTGTGGAAAGGCCAAGCTAGTGCCAAGGTAGAACTTAGTACTTGTGGTGGCCCTACTGCAGTGACTGCCCAGGGCATAGTAACCATCTTCAATCAGCTTTGTTTTCTCCCCCTGCTCTTGGAGCAGCAAAGCTCCTGCTGCAGGGTCTCTACCCCTCTCCTACTACCCTTGTAGGGCAGTAGCTCCTTTGGGATGGCAAAACATGTTATTAAGATGACAACTTTTTTGTCTAGTGGGGCAAAGAACAGGAAAGAGGAAAGACTATTAATGGGGTGACAACAGAGTGTGCTCCTTCATAAATTCATGTAGGAGAAGATGCATTCTCTGTCTTGGCAAAGACTATTAATGGGGTGACAACAGAGCGTGCTCCTTCATAAATTAATGTAGGAGAAGATGCATTCTCTGTCTTGGGCTGCAGGAACAAATGTGTGGCTCAGGGATGGGGTCACACTCCTTATCTCTGGTTGTATGACTGAGGTGGGTTAACCTTGGCTGGGTGCCAGGTGTGCAACAGACCCCTCTGTCAATCCCCCTTC